>NC_085877.1:14246705-14249205 GCF_034702125.1 Engraulis encrasicolus | reverse complement strand
ACAAAAACAAAATGAAAACAAATATGATGTGTGCAACAGTAGGCCTAGAAGTGCACACACTGGTTGTACTCTGGTTCTTTGGGAGGGGAGTATTCTCAGAATAGTCACAACCTCCCGGCACCTTCACTACTCCACTATTAATGTGCCCCCCTTCTCTCTCTCTCTCTCTCTCTCTCTCTCTCTCTCTCTCTCTCTCTCTCTCTCTCTCTCTCTCTCTCTCTCTCTCTCTCTCTCTCTCTCTCTCTCTCTCTCTCTCTCTCTCTCTCTCTCTCTCTCTCTCTCACACACACCTCTCTCACACACAAAGACAAGCACTCACCCCCCCCCCTCTCTCTCACACACACACACACACAAACACACACACCTCTCTCTTTCTCTCTCTCTCTCTCGCTCTCTCACACCCGCACACACACAAGCGCTCGTTTCCTCCCCCTCCTCACCTCACCCCATCCTCTCCCTTCTCTGTAAGGTCAGCTCATCAACTCCACTCTGCAACCTAGAAAATAACAAACTCTCGCCCCCTCCTCCCACTATCCATCCTCTCTCCCTTCGCCCTCCTCCTCTATCCTCCTCATCGTCATCATCCCTCTCTCCTCCTCTCCTCTCATTCTATTCCCCTTTCCCTCCATGCCCCCTTTCCCCTCCCTGTCTCTCTCACTCTCCATCTTACTCCAGCGATTCTCCCTGGCTCTCTCAAAGGTGCACGGTGTAATATTTTTAGCACTTTATTTCCATAACTCATGCTGCCCATTCACAAAGGTTACCTTTTTCACAAACACTCAACACCACCATCAAATTCCAAGTATTCATTGTGACTGGGAAAATCACATATGAAAAGTGGGGATCTGCTCCATTGTCCGTCATTTTGAATTTCCAGGAAGACATTTTTAGCTGCAATCAGGGGCGGAGCTATAGGGAGGGCGAGCAGGGCACTTGCCCCTGGGCCCAGGGCCCTCCCGTATTGGTGGTGGGGCCCTATTGTGGGCTTGGCAAGCTACATAGGGGCCCCTATAAGTGTCTTGCCCTGGGGCCCTGTGTGCAATTGTTCCGCCACTGGCTGCAATACATACTGTACTTATGTCTTCCCAGTAAATATTAGTTTATTACTTCATTAATATTCTTGAAAGGATTAAATTTGGCAATAGGCAGCACAGTTATCCTCCATGACTGAGGTACCCTGAGCATGGTACCGTCCCGCCGCACTGCTCCCTTGGGGCTCCATTGGGGACTGCCCCCTTGCACAGGTGAGGCATAAATGCAATTCCGTTGTGTGCAGTGTGCAGTGAACACTCGTGTGCTGTGGAGTGCTGTGTCACAATGACAATGGGAGTTGGAGTTTCCCAGTTGGGCTTTCACTCGACTTTCACTCAGTTTCAATGAGCATCATAGTTTCAATGAGCATCATAGTTGCAATATCTAATCTGGCAACCATCCTACACAGTGCAAAGGGACACTGTGTGAGATTTTTAGTTATTTATTTCCAGAATTCATGCTACCCATTCACTAATGTTACCTTTTTCATGAATACTTACCACCACCATCAAATTCTAAGTATTCATTATGACTGGAAAAATAGCAATTTTCATACATGAAAAGGGGGATCTTCTCCATGGTCCGCCATTTTGAATATCCAAAAATAGCAATTTTTAGCTGCAAAAATGACTCTACTTGGACCATACTAGAAAATAGTTGTTTATTACTTAGTAAACTTTCATGTAAAGATCAAATTTATCAATAGGCAGCCCAGTTTCAATGAGCAGCATTGCTAGCCTAGAAATCTAGACGCCCCTAGCGACCGCAAATTGAATTTGCTCCCGGGGGCAGTCTAGCGGACCCCGGTCGTTTTGCGAGGCTGAAAGTTATCCGATGACAGGGCCAATCAAATCGCGAGGGGGGCCGGGCTACCTAGTAAACAGGAAACTTTCTAAGAAGAAGGATGGTGTCCGTCCGTGCTACGTACAGCACGAAAGTGTTTACTTAATTTAAAAAGCCTGGATGATAATACATTTCGTGGCTGACATGGATTGATGTAATAATACACCATGAACTTATCGGACACAAATAGATCTCAACACATTAGTATTACCATTTGATCATTCGATGTTTTAAACTAGCTCGGTAAGCTAAGTTGAGCATTTTACAGAACCAGATAGTCACACGCTATTATCTGACCACTACTGTAGGTGTAGAATGAAATTGCTGCCCCAATTTCTAATAAGACACATGCCATTAAAAACGAGACATTTGGGAGCTTTGAAAGTCTTTGAGTAGCTTACTAAATAGATGGGAATGACACCTAGTCTACCAAGCTAGTGGCTAGCTAACCTGTCGTCAACAACACAGAGCTAGGTATCCAGGTTAGGGTTAGGGTTAGAAACAAAAAACTAACATCAAAAAGATAACTAGCTCCGTTATATGGCGGTGGTATCGATAGTCTGGCTGGTGGGAGCGAGCTGACCGGGGAGCGTCCTGCGTTGGGAGCGAAAATCAGGGAAAGTTA
>NC_085877.1:14214205-14234205 GCF_034702125.1 Engraulis encrasicolus | reverse complement strand
GGGTGGGGTCGTGTTAAAGCCTTTTTCAAAATCCTGTAATACAGATGTCTTCCTTATCGGAAAAGTTTTTTTTTGGGTCGCTTTCTAATTTTTTCCCAGTGTATGGAGGGATTAAAAAGTACAAGGAGTGCACTTTGACACGTGTAAAGTGCATTTATCTGGATGAAGCCGACAGTTCCTTATCAGGGCTCCTATTTTATATTCAGCAATGGTAGGTGCAGATACAAATGAAAGGGGGAAGAACAGCGGCTTAGACATGGGATTAATTTGCTCTTGAAATAAAAAAAGGGCGGGCGGTATTGAGGGGCCTTGGTGTTTGCAAATGTATAACTCTCCTTTTTTTAAATGCTCTTGCGGTAATGGATGGGAAAGGCCCCACAGGTTAGACAACAGCTTATTTGGAAGAAAATAAAATACAAGAAAAACGGTGTGTGTGTGTGTGTGTGTGTGTGTGTGTGTGTGTGTGTGTGTGTGTGTGTGTGTGTGTGTGTGTGTGTGTGTGTGTGTGTGTGTCTGTCTGTCTTTGTGTGTGTGTCAGTGTGTGTTAGTGTGTGTGTGTGTGTGTGTGTGTGTGTGTGTGTGTGTGTGTGTGTGTGTGTGTGTGTGTGTGTGTGTGTGTGTGTGTGTGTGTAAAGGATCGACTCGAAGGTTAGGGGAAGTACAGTATGTCCAGAGGATTATAGTGGTCTGTGTGTGAGTCTGTGTGTTGGCGTGTCTGTCTGTCTATCTGTCTGTCTGTCTGTGTATGTGTGTGTGTGTATCCGCGTGAGTGTGGAAAGAATTGCCTCAGAGGTTATTTGAGTGCGTCCAGAGGACTGTGGCCGTGGTGGAGTGCCCTGCTTACCTTCATGGCCAGAGTATCCTTGACCAGCACGGTACGGAGCTGGCCGTTGAGCTCGAAGAAGACTCCCCTCTGGCCGATCTTATTGAGGTCGCCCAGGGCCAGCGCTTTGATGTGGAGGGTCTTGCCTCTCTCCAGCTCCACCTGAGAAGGAACAGAAAAAGACATTTGAGAATTCTTCAAAAATATCCGTCAAACAGTTTCTCGCCATGGGGATTACCTAGAGGAATACATTTTTAGCACCTTTGGGTTTTCTTGTGTCTCCCCATTCACTGTGTGGAAAAGTACAGGCCTTGCCAGATTGTTGGGATCATTTTAAGAGCCCAGCATTTCTTGTGGTTCCTGCGAGAACATCATTCAGAAAGGAATAACGACCGACAAGATGACCAAGTGGCTCCTTTAAGTCACAGTATCCATAAAACTGGTCACCTTTAAGGCATTTATGCCTTTTTTATTCTCTGTTTTTGTTTCATGGCATCTTTATGTGCAGAAACCTATTGATATCAATGATGAAGCATTAACAGGGCAATCTTGGCCCAGGCACACTACCTGTTATTCTGCATAAAATCAGGTCAAATCAGGTCAGTGAAGTAAACCTATTTTGCCTGCCCACAAAGTAAAAAGGGAATGTTTCAGAGTAGACTCACATCCAGAGAGTCAACACTGTGGAAAGAATATGTAGTTACAGCACTAAAATAACTCTACAGTGGACTAAAGAGTCAGTACAAAATTCTGCAGGTGGCCAGTGTAACTTCAACTCCACAGCTCTTAATATTTACACCATATTGAGTAGAATTAACTCTGAAAATGTTACACTGACCAAAGAGTGAAATGAACATTATGTTTTCTGTTTGTATAAGTGATTTACTGTCTGACATGTGATAAGCAAATCAATCGTTTGTTAGGCGTGTATCCACAAATGTACTGTATTTTTGTAGTATAGTGTATTGCCAATAATCTTATCATTGATCTTATCATTATTATAATCGTCATGAGGACCTAAGAAGGCCATTTATTTTGCCGAACACATGTTTTATAAGTCACTATAAGACAGTTATTAGGCATGTATTAGTGAGTAACATGTGAGGACCGCAGATGCGGCGTCACAGGGTTGCTTAGGGCTGCTACGGAAACCCCTCGAAATTAATCAGCAACTGCTGAGCAACCCCTGAATTTTCGTCAAAAATATATAAAATATAATGCAAGTAAAAGCAACACTACAACCTGTAGTTCTGTCTGGTCCCTAAGGCACGCCGTAGCTTTAGTTCGTCATCCAGTCTACTCCCGCGAGATCTCTATAGTAAACAGTTCCGTTTTCATTTTGTGTTGTGAATCACAATCACACGACGTGTCTTCTTGATTTATTAATTTGTTGTAATACCTCCTTTTAGTTAAAATAAAATATTATGATTAGCATAGCCTTATATATTTATAAATGACACCTTTTGGATGTGGGCAATGTGTCTGAAGAAACGGAAGAAAACATTGTAGCCTGCACAGTTCTGAATTAGCAATACAATGTACAGTTAGCACATATTCCACATTGCTTGCTAGCAGTGTTGGCGTAAAATCGTATGGATTAAAGTGGAATATTTCAAGACGTCCTGTGATCAAGACATCGTTTTAAGGTAGGCCGTTTGGTTATTAAGTGTGCTGTGCCCGTCGTAGCATATTGAATGTAGGGCACATGTGATTTTGTTTTGCAGTAGAACTTCTAGGTTTGGCTCATGCCATAGGATGGGTTTATATTAGCCTGGTGTGACCCTCTCTTAATAGAAGTATAAATAGTATCATCAACCATAGCAACTACTGTATTAATATTCCACATAGGCCTACATTGGAGACGTAACACGGAACTTATGTGCATGCTTTGGAGTGTACTGTGGCGACGGTGGATCTGAGGTGTGCAACACTATTGACAGGACAGATAACCTAGTAGTTGGGGGACTGCTGACGGTCTGTTGATTGAGAGAATTATATTGTAAATATGTTGTGTGGCCGTAGTGCCACCTGGACTAGCAGTGTACATGTCGCTTGGCTATTTTCATGTTGGTCTAGATGTTCCTCTATCTATATTGTCTTGTCCTATCTATGTCTTTACAACACACCGATGCCGTGTGTGTGCGTGTATGAGGGAGAGGGAGATTGCAAGGAGAGCGCACGTTCAACTGTCAAATGACTTCGCACTGAATGTTTCAGTCTGTGTTGTTGTTACTGTACTGTAAACTTGACTCGTACAGGACCGTAACCACCCCACCCCGTCCCGAAAAGTGCCTCTGCTAAATATAGGTGTTTTGATCAAGTTTTTTTTTTTTTGACCAGCAACCTCTTGAATTCATACAGCAACTGCTAAGCAACGGCAACAAATTATTTCTGGCGCCGCCACTGGAGGACCGTGCAAAAGGGAGATGGTCAGACCATGACTCTCAGAACCAGATACTTTTGCGAAACTCCATACTGCCCAAAATGGGGAAAATGCCTTCAAAGGATTGGTATTAGGTTGGATACTGCAGTTGCTGCATATTTGACATGGCAATATCTCTAAAACGGGACCCATTTGTACCACCAGGCTTCGTCACAAGATAAAAAGAGGTGTAATGAAGACCATTTTCAGACTAAACTCAAATTAATAATATGTAGTTAGTTACAGCACTGTGCCTTTGAAAGGCAGCATATCTACCAGCTTGCTTTATCAGCCAGTGTATTATAAGAAGATGGGAGGGAAGATGATCTGAACACAAATGAGGACAGATCAAAGAAAAGAAGAAGAGAAGAGAAGAGAAGAGAAGAGAAGAGAAGAGAAGAGGAGAGGAGAGAAGAGAAGAGAAGAGAAGAGAAGAGAAGAGAAGAGAAGAGAAGAGAAGAGAAGAGAAGAGAAGAGAAGAGAAGAGAAGAGAAGAGAAGAGGAGAGAAGAGAAGAGAATGGAGATGAGGGGAATCATCTGATAGAGGCACAAAAGGGGTCAGTGAATGACTAAGACCACCCCACTCTAACACGGGGGAAGAAAGGGTGACATGATGGGAGAACCTGGGAACATGGGGAATGATAATGGGCCTGCTCAAGTTGAAAGAAGCATGCGAGAGAGAGAGAGAGAGAGAGAGAGAGAGAGAGAGAGAGAGAGAGAGAGAGAGAGAGAGAGAGAGAGAGAGAGAGAGAGAGAGAGAGAGAGAGAGAATGACGAGTGCCAAGTACAAATGGAGGAAGAGTAAGATGGGGAGAGGGAGAGGAGTATGTGAGTGTGTGTGTGTGTGTGCGTGCGTGCGTGTGTGTGTGTGTGTTTCATAGAGTGATAGACAGAGAGAAAGAGAGTGAAAAAGAAAGAAGAAGAATGTGTGTGGGAGGAAAAGGGAAAGAGTGAGAGATGGAAGGAGAGAAATTGATCCTGAGAAAGAGAGAGTGAGAGAGCAACTCAAAGAAAGAGTGGGAGACGGTGACAGAACATGTCAACGAGAAAGAGACAGAGACAGAGACAGAGACAGAGACAGAGACATACACTATAGTGAGGGAATGAAGTAAGAAAGTGAATCAAAGAGAGAGAGGGATAGAGAGAGAGAGAGCACAAATCAAAGAGTGAGAGAACAAATCAGAGAGAGAGAGTGAAGGAGGGAGAGAGAGAGAGAGGGAGGGAGGGAGCGAGAGCGAGAGAGAGCGAGAGAGAGAGAGAGAGAGGGAGGGAGCGAGAGCGAGAGAGAGAGAGAGAGAGAGAGAGAGAGTGCAGGCATAGCGTATGCACTGGGTGTCTGCTCTCGCTTCAACGACATGCAGATCAAGACGAACGAGTGGAGAGGGAGAGAAACGACAGAGATGAATGAGGGCAGACTTTGCATGTGCTGCGTGCGTGCGTGTGCGCACACACACACACACACACACACACACACACACACACACACACACACACACACACACACACACACACACACACACACACACACACACACACACACACACACACACACTGCTGGGCGGGGGCCCTCTTGGCTGCCTTCTAGACCATGTAATGCCTTGCCCTGCCATGTGACAGAATGATGGTGCTGCTGTGCTACGGCGCTGCTTATTTTAGTGACTGCACACCCCGACAGTCAGTCAGTCAGTCAGTCAGTCAGTCAGTCAAGTCAAGTCAAGTCAAGTCAAGTCAAGTCAGCCATCGCTTGGTGCGCACGTTCATCACTGGGCTCTTTTTATAGTGCATGTGCTAATCTGCGCTAATCATCCAGAGCTAATGTCTTATTTCGCTGGCTGGCTGGCTGGCTGGCCGTCCACTGAGAGCGGTGGCTGTGAAAAGCCGACAGGAAAAAATGAGAGAGAGACAGATAGAAAGAGGAAAGAAAGTAAAGGGAAAAAATGCCCATCGAGTTTTAAGATGGCAACCGAGAAGTAGGCGGGAAAAAAACATCCAGTCATACAAATAGACACTGAATTAGGGAACGTAGGAGGATAAGTGGAAAAACAAAAATCACAAGGTGGGGTGGGTGGGTGGAGAAGTGGAGAGGATCATTAATAGGAGCGATAGGGCTTCAGCCATGGTGTAGCCCCTGCTGAGCTGGTTAAAGCGCTCTCTCTCTCTCTCTCTCTCTCTCTCTCTCTCTCTCTCTCTCTCTCTCTCTTTCCCTCTCTCTCTCTCTGAATCTGTGAGTGCATGTGTGTATACTATGTCTGCATGCTGACTCCTCCATTTGCACCCTGCCCCTATGTCTCCCGCTCAACCGTAATGCCTCTTATCAGTTATGCTATCTTTGCCCCCCGATGAGACCGGGCGCAGTGAAGATCGGTGGGAGTGGCGGAGCACAACGGTGCCTGACTGCATGCCAGCGATCAGCACCAGTGGGTTGGGACATGCCATAACAACTTATGCGGATGCCACATACAGTAGCTGTAGCACCCAGGGCCGGATCGACGAACAGGCTAGATATGGTTGCCGCCTAGGGGCCCACACCTGCCAGGGGGCCCCTGATTGACCAAAACAAAAAAAAATGGCAGAATTGTAACAAGATGCAATATTAAAAACGCATCTTATTGTGTTGAGCACAGTTGTTAGACATGTTATGCTGAATTCCTAGCTTGTAATTATGACACTGTCTAATTTTTTTTGGGGGGGGGGGGGAATTTGCCTTGTGGGGGCGCCCCAGAGCAACCTGTAGCTTATGGGCCCCAGGTCATCTTAATCCGGCCCTGGTTGCAGCAGTAGCAGCTGTAGCAGCAGTAGCAGCGGTAGTAGTGGTAGGAAGGAGTATCGGCAGCACAGGTGCCCTGGTTAGCGCATCCATCCTGGCGGGCTACATACAGCGCACGCTGGGGCTCATTTGGCAACCATTCATCCACTACGTATGCCTACAGCCCCAGCCACAGTGCCGCTAGTTTCTGCCCACTGGCGTGCCATGCTTACTGGGGTGCAAACATCTGCATGACTTGAATACCTATGGTAACACTTCTCTTGCATGGAAGATTATACAAAGTAGATCTAACTACCAATAGATTTTCCTAAAGATTGCCTAGAGCAGGGCTGGCCTGGACTAAAAACCATGACAGGCATTTTCAGCCAAGACCAGTCCACCAAGTATTGAGAGAAAGACAATGAACCCAAAGCAACACTTATATGTTTACATACAGTTGAGGACGATATTATTAGCCTCCCTCCTGAAATTAGACATTTCTCTTGATTTCTCAGTGAGAATGACCATTATGAACCGTTTCTGTTATTCTGGAAACAAATACACTGATGGAGATAATGTCCAATGAGTTGAATTTGCATTTTTCTGTCGTTACAATGAGTTTAAACAAAAAGGGCAAACATGACAAGGACAAAATTATTAGCCCCCTGATCATTAATAGTCAATATGACGCCATTTATGAACCAAAACTGACAACAGGCACTTTGATCAGTTGTTACCTAGGTTGGCACATGCCCCACTAGGGATTTTGGCCCATTTCTTCACTGCAAAGTGTTCTAGCTGGTCCAAATTGCATGGATGCTGAGCATAGACATTTGCCACAGACTCTCAGTGGGATTGAGGACTGGACTTTGAGCGGGTCATTCCAGTATCATGGTTTTAGTGTCCTTGAAGAACCTCTGAACTAATTTAAATGTTTACTTTGGGTTACAATGTTGTTGGAGGACCCAGCAATCCAGATCCAGACCCAGACTCCCTGTGTCTGAGGCTGAATAACAGTTGATTCCCCCACTGAATAAAACTTGATTCCCCCACCACTATGTGTAACTGTGGAAACTGCTTAGTCTCATTAGACCAAAGAAGTATTGGAATGGACACCTGCCTAGATGATTGTTATTGACCTGGCCTCACCTGGAGTTTTAATTTCAAGAAAGACAGCTGTTAGGGCTTGTCATCATATTGGGCTTTGGGGCCATCATCACAGAAGAACCCTTTTACTATAGGTGGTGCATATCAGAGTGTTATTGAGCTTTGCCTATGAACATTTGAAAGTCAAACATGAGTTTTGAAAGTCTCTGCTTTCATCTGATGAGATTCATTTGCACCTGCTTTGATGCATGAATTCTGCTTCTGTCAGGTGAAGAAAGGGATAGTCCTCAAAACTTTATAACATGGTTTCCACAATTAAACATGATGGTGGAAGCATCATTCTATGGCAGCCTCAGCCACAGGAAACCTTGTTTGGGTGTATGGCACCATAAATACAGAAGATTATGATAGAATGTGGAAGGTGACCATGCAAAAATGTGCTCTTAGAGGAAGCTAATATCTTCACTGGATATTTCAATAAGATAATAACCCAAAACTTTCATCCAAAATTGTTCAAATGTTCTTCAAGGTTACTAAAACCATGATCATGTTGTGATTCAGATCTCAATCCATTAGATAGTATTTGAGGAGTGCTGAAAATGAATGCCCATCCTCAAGGTCCATGCAATTTGGACCAGGTTAACTATTTGCAATGAAAAAATGGGCCAAAATCCCTGGTAGGACATGTGCCAACATAGTTAACAGCTAATCAAAGTGCCTGATTTCAGTTTTGGTTCATAAATGGCACTCTATTCACTATTAATGATAAGGGGGCTAATAATTTTGTCCTTGCCATTTTTACCCTTTTTTGTTAAACTCATTGTGAAAATGGAAAAATCCAAATTCAACTCATTGGACATTATCTCCATCAGTGTATTTGTTTCCAGAATAACAGAAACGGTTCATAATGGTCATTCTCACTGAGAAATCAAGAGAGATGTCTAATTTCAGGAGGGGGGCTAATAATATCGTCCTCAACTGTATACCCTTATTTGGCAACCATTCATTCAGCTAGAAATGCTAGATCATGCACATGGCCATGCCATGAATTGGAGAGCCAATATCTGCATAGTTAAAATAACCAGGTTCCACTTTATACTAGTATAGTACATCATAGATCTACCTAAATAATCCAATTGATTGTCTATGGTATAGGTCTGCTCCCTGTGATGCTGCAGAGAATTCCACGTTCAAGTATGACTGGTCTATCTTCTACTGCTTGTTTGCCTTTGAAATGGGGAAGTAATGGAAAATGGTTCTACATGCACATCATTGGGACAGGTGGTCTAACTGGTTGCAGCTCTGTACAATTATAATGTACATAAGAGCGTTTGACAGATGTCCACTGGACACACCTCTCAGAATCTCTTTTCTATGAACTTTGGTTTAATGGCACTTTGTGACATGAAGGTCATTGCCAGACCAATGGCGTATATGAACTTAAATGGTGCACTGATACCAAGATTACATAAAACCTTCAGTTCAAACTTTGTGTTTGGCAAAAGATTGAGATTGCTATTTGCTATTGTTGGGGGTCGACCAATCTGCGCCAATTCTGAAAGCATGCCAGACCACATGCTGCCAGTGAAAAGAAAACACCAGAGAACAGAACAGAACAGAACAGCGGCCTTCATCTGAATGGGTACAAGTCCCAAATTGCTGCAAATTTCAGGGGCCTTGAATAGCTTCATGACAGGTTATTCTCCATTGGAGTGAGAGGTGAGAGGCGAGAGAGAACGGACGCTTATAAAAAAGGAGACTGGGGGTACGGTCTGGAGTCCAGACACATAGAAACAGCCACACAGAACTAGACCAAGAGCAGGCGGGAGGGGGGGCGGGGGAGTGCACAAAAGGGAAGACAATAGGCCTACAAAGGGTAAATGAGTGTGAATAGGAGGAAGATAGGAAAGACAGAGAAACAGGGACAGTAAAAGAGATCAAATGAATGGGGGCTGGTGGAATACTGTTCCCTTGCCCCCCACACAGTGCATGTCACAGATTATCACTTATAATGGTGACTGTATTGTGCTGAACACTATTATAAATGCACATTTTGAATATAACAATGAACAATCAGGAACTGGGAAGAGAGAGCGAACGGTTGAGCGGGAGACACGGGGGCTGGGGCAGGGGGGAAATGGAGTCAGCAAGGAGACATAGTAAGCAGACACGCACACACAGACTCAGAGAGAGAGAGAGAGAGAGAGAATAGTTTATCATACTGCAATGTGGATTTTGTGAAAATGAAATCAAGAAGGGGAAGAGAGAGAGAAAACAGAAAGAGAAGAAAAGCAAGAAAGCCATATAAGTAGACAGAGCGACAGAGAGAGAGAGAGAAAGAGAGAGAGAGAGAGAGAGAGAGAGAGAAAGAGAGAGAGAGAGAGAGAGAGAGAGACTAATCGAGCTAGAGAGACAGAGAATGACGGAAAGAGAAACGATGCATGAGCTAAACTTAAATGGCCAGTGGTTCCGGTACCTCAATCTCCTCAGCGATCTTGGGCCCGTCCAGGAAGAGGCGCGTGTTGAGGCACTCCACGGGGCCGTACTGCGAGGTGAACTCCTTGTACTCCTGGAAGACCTTTGGGTACATGGCCGCCGACATCACGTCCTCAGCGGTGATGTCATCGCCCCACTTGGCCTTCAGGTCGGCCTCCAGGGCGTCGAAGTCAAGGGGCGGCAGGGTGGCACCTGGGCGGCCCTCGATACGGGGGAGGTTCTTCAGCACCTGTCACGGAAACACAACGACATATCAGACAAATTTGTGGATTTGCTTCTATAACGTTATACCTTGTAAGATGTCCCTTCTGTTCCTCTAAACCAGTGTCAAACTCAAATTATCTGAGGATTCACCGTAAAAATCTTGAATGCCATCCTGGGCCAAATTAAAATGGGTCATGCACGCACTTGATATTCAAAATCAAGTTTCACAAACATTCATTCTCATCATACATGAAAGTTCACATGTGCCTTTCTGTTGCAAAAGTGTGAGATGGTACAGAGGCCCAATCATTCCTGTGACAAACAAATGTCATGTTCAAGTCATGTTATACAGTAGGCGCATAATGGTGCATGGGGGCCATCTGTAATAGACATCTGAAATGATTTTGCAGGCCAAATAAAATGACCCAGCGGGCCAGATTTGGCCCCCGGACCTGAGTTTTACATGCCAGTTCTCAACTGAGAGAGCTACAAAATGATAAAGTGTGATGTCTAAAGAGCTGCTATGAGTTTATCATGTCGTAATGAGTGAAAATGAAAAATAAAGAGTCATGTACAGTATGTCAGTGATTGCTGTGGGTAATGTATGCCGTTCAAAATGGCTCATAAACACAGAGGATGGACATACAAATGTCAGATTTAATGGCAATAACATTACTTGAAATTGACAGCAATGGAAGACGAAACCGGGAGGCTTGTGAATGTGCAACAATCCTTTGATAATAAAGACCTGAACATTTTACTGACTGCACTTTTTTCACAGCACTAAAGAATGTTCCCTTTTTCACATACTTCTGAGTATGCGCATGTGTATGCCTCTACGTATGCGTTGTTTCTTTTTTCTGACCTCAGGTTATATAAAAGCTATTACTTAAGGACAGACAATTCATCAAAACGATGAGCGAAAGCATTAATAAAACAACCCCCCCCAAAAAATGCCTGCATCCATGGTTCAGCACATTTTAATATGTTATGGATACAGCCCTCTGTAAAATGGTTGGCATTTAATATTACAATTTCTTCCCCAAGTCCCTGAACGTGTGCACTGCTCATGCAGCCCCCAGGCCAATAGTCTTTTACCCAAACACCAACCTGCTTAGCCCCCCATACCCCTCACCCTCCACAACACTATATGCCAAACTGAGGGGGCTGTGGAGGTACGGCAGGAGGGTCACGGAGAGAAGGAAGGGTTTGCATAAAACCTTGAATACATGCCTTTGAATACATGACTTTTCCTGTGGTTTTCATATTGAAACATTCAAACAATGTTTGGCATTTAGAACATGGGAGTGTGTGTGTGTGTGTGTGTGTGTGTGTGTGTGTGTGTGTGTGTGTGTGTGTGTGTGTGTGTGTGTGTGTGTGTGTGTGTGTGTGTGTGTGTGTGTGTGTGTGTGTGTGTGTGTGTGTGTGTGTGTGTGTGTGTGTGTGTGTTACATAAATATTCTCTGCAGAGTTTTTTTGGGGGAACCAGTGCTCTACACAAACCCATCCCTCCCTATCCCATCTTATTTCATCCGCATCTCATCCCCAACCCTTCCCGATTAGCATTATCATTTGCATACCAGATGAGGCTAGCTTCACAGTAAAATGCTAATTCAACACTTGGACCAAAACACTCCAGAAGACGTTAAATTGACTCTAAGTGTTAAATTGCATTAGCCAAGCTAGCATATGCTGTAAATGCTCTGCCCAAACTCAACCCGTCTCATCTCTCTCCAATCCTTCCCAGTTAACACATCAGCATTTGCACAAGTGTTAATCCAACACTTAGAGAGGACTCTGGAACAAGATTCTGCCCAAACACCAACCTGCTTCACCCCCTCACCCTGTACCCAAACCCAATCCCATTCCATCCCTTCCGATCTCTTCCCGATCTCATCCCATACAAATTAGCATGAGCATTTGCATACCAGATGAAGCATCTAGCTAGCATCAAAGTTGAATGCGTGTTTGAGTGTGCTTGTGTATTCATCACTTAGAGAGCACTCTGTGGCCAAAATTGACTCTCTAAGCATTGCCACTGCATTTTGTCTACTGTGTAGTAGGGGTGTGCAAAAAAAACGTTATGACAATGCATGACGATACTTATTTTCACGATATACTGCATAAATTCACGTCAATGTGTCGTGATACCTATTTTTACGATATACGACAACGATTCATGACAATCGATTTAATACTAATAATAATAAAATTGAATTTGCCACTGGGTGACTTTTGTTCTGTAGAGAGCAGGTAATATATCTGTAGACAATATTAACTAATGAATGCTACACAGCAACTGACAAATAAGCTGTTGTAGCCTATTTTTACACATTTACTGAGGTATCGCTATGCATCGCGATTGTACATGAATTGCAATGCAATTCGCATCGTGGCATGTGTTTCATGATGCGGAAACTGACTTGTGAACCCTTTGCAAAACACTCCCTACTATGCATAAAACTTGCGTGCGACGCGTGTTTGTGGGTGCTTGTGTATTCAAGGCAGGACAGGGCAGGGCAGCAGGGGAGTGATTCATCACGGGGCCAGAGGTGGAGCGGCGAGGGTGACTACCCCCCACCACCAGAGGCCCCTTGACATGCAGAAACAGGGGGGTGAATTGTGGAGTGGTGCAAGAGTAAGTGTGTGTGTGTGTGTGTGTGTGTGTGTGTGTGTGTGTGTGTGTGTGTGTGTGTGTGTGTGTGTGTGTGTGTGTGTGTGTGTGTGTGTAAGAAGTGTAGCTGTGTGTCTGTGTGCGTGTGTGTGTGTGTGTGTGTGTGTGTGTGTAAGTGCATAAGTGTATCTGTGTGTTTGTGTGAGTTGTTTTTGCATGAGCTTATGCATATCAGTGTGTGTGTGTGTGTGTGTGTGTGTGTGTGTGTGTGTGTGTGTGTGTGTGTGTGTGTGTGTGTGTGTGTGTGTATGTATGTGTGTGTGTGTGTGTGTGTGTGTGTGTGTGTGTGTGTGTGTGTGTGTGTGTGTGTGTGTGTGTGTGTGTGTGTGTGTGCGTGCGTGTGCATGCATGCGTGCACATGTGTGTGTGTGAATATGCGGAGGTGTGTCTGCACGCAAGTGCTGTCGTTTGGAGGATTGGAAAGTGGGGAACTGGGGGCTTGGGAGTGGGGGGGTGGATCGACGGGAGGTAAGAGAGACCGCAAATTCTGCCCGATGCTCGGTCACATGCCTGGCATTAATGATACACGGCTGATGAACGTGCCCGACTCGATGCGTCTCCGCAGGCCTCCAGAGCAGAGGCAGAGAACTCCCATCAGTCAATGGGGGGGGACTGGCAGCATGCCTAGTGTGTCTGATGGCGACAGTCAGGGGTGGGGTGGTGGTGGTGTGAAGGTGGTGGTGGTATGGGAGGTGTGCCTAGTGTGTCTGATGGCGGCAGTCACTCAATATGCTCAGCAGATGTTTGAATCGTCAGTCTTCCATCGTCAGCGAGCTGCAGAATGGCTCCCCATACGGAAGCAACATAGCCGACCAAGGTTCAAACAAAGATAAAACGATTTAAAGCGTCAGAGATGGGTAAATAAGTGGTGTTTTTCTCTCTCTCTCTCTCTCTCTCTCTCTCTGCCGTGATGTAAACTCCTGTTATGCAACGGAAATAATGGAGGTCATTTATTCAAACGCACACAATAACACACGGATAAAATTGCCTCCGATATTAGATGAGCGCTTGGCGAGACGTCGAAGTTCTTTTGTGACTTGAGGGTGAAACACAAAAAAAACAGGCAATATAAAATTGTCCCTGAGGTTTAATACCGAGATGAAAAAAAACCCACAATATGCACTCAAAACCTTGGGTAGAAAATTAAAAATCCCAACAATAAAGATAGGGGGACGAGAAAACACTGATTATCGACTGAACTCAGGAACCAATTTGACTGTGCACCACACAACTTGTTCATGCATGTTTTCATCGCAGGGGGAGTTCAGTGGAGAACTAAGCTGTTTCCACTATTATGGAACAATCCATGCCAATATTTTACGCCTCCGATTTCACCACGTGAGTCAAATTGACCTTGGGCCCTCCTCTCGTGCACACCTGGGTGCAGCTCCAAGGCCAGACACAGAGAGAGAGAGAGAGAGAGAGAGAGAGAGAGAGAAAGAGAGAAAGAGAAAAAGAAAGAATAAAAAGAATGAAAAAACATAACTCTGCCTGCTCACACCGTCAGCACGTAGCCACCATCACTTTCATGTTGTGTGTGTTCCAACCATCGCCCTTTCCCGCTGCTTGGTAAATTACAGTGGAGGGACATGGTGCATGAGTGGTAAGTGGGTGGGTGGCCGAGTGGATGTGGTTTTTTGAGCGGGTCGGAGAGGGTTGGAGGGAGAGGTGGGTTGGAGGGACACCTCACCGGTGAATGCCTGACCATGGCGACATTTTCTCCACTCACACACACACACACACACCCACGCAAGCACACGCGCACACACACACACACAAACACACACGTGGGAGTGATAAAATGAGTGGAGCCGTGGCATGCTGTCTCCGCACTGTCACCTCCATCACAGGCATGCACAGGCACATGTATGCAAGTGTCCACACACACACACACACACACACACACACACACACACACACACACACACACACACACACACACACACACACACACACACACACACACACACACACACACACACACACTCGGGCACACACATCCATTTACACATGCACCATCACATTCATGTATGTGCATGTACGTACTTCAGTACATGCACACACGCACACACACAAAAACGCACACACACAGAAAGGCACACGTACACACGCACGCACGCACACACACACACACACAATAGCTCCCACTCTGCGTCATTCTCTTGCCACTGGTGGTGTCGGAGTGCTTGTGGAGAAGTCTCTCGGTCTCCATGCGGCACTGACCTTTTGATCTGGCGTCAGGGACGCGGAGCGGAGAGAGAGTAAAAGTGGCGGGTGACACAAACCTCATGGGGACCGAAAGAGGGGGTTGACTTGTGTGTGTGTATGTGTGTGTGTGTGTGTGTGTGTGTGTGTGTGTGTGTGTGTGTGTGTGTGTGTGTGTGTGTGTGTGTGTGTGTGTGTGTGTGTGTGTGTGTGTGTGAAGGAGAGAGTGTGTGTGTTTGTGAAGGAGAGAGAAGTGAGACATACTGAAAGGGAGAGGGAGGGTAGAGAAGGGAAAGAGAGAGAGAGAGAGAGGGAGAAAAAGAGAGAGAGGGAGAGAGAGAGCGAAAGAGCATAAGAGCGTACAGGTAAGAGCAAGTGAGATGGAAAATGTGTGTGTGTGTGTGTGTGTGCGTGCGTGTGTGTGTGCGTGTGCGTGTGCGTGTGCGTGTGTGTGTGTGTGTGTCTGGGTGGGTGTGTGTTTGTGTGGGTGTGGGTGTGGGTGTGGAGGGTGACTGAGCACACTGCCACAGGGACAGCAGTGTTCTGATTGGATTATTATACGTGTATATACACTGGTGGTTGTGAAGGAGACTGTGGCTGTGACACCGGGATGATTGTTGTGCAGCCCTGCAAACAATTCGCCCCTTCTCTCTCTCTCTCTCTCTCTCTCTCTCTCTCTCTCTCTCTCTCTCTCTCTCTCTGTCTCGCTCTCTCTCTCTCTCTCTCTCTCTCTCTCTCTCTCTCTCTCTGTGTGTGGTGTGTGTGTGTGTGTGTGTGTGTGTGTGTGTGTGTGTGTGTGTGTGTGTGTGTGTGTGTGTGTGTGTGTGTGTGTGTGTCTGTATCTGTGTGTGTCTGTGTGTCTGTGTGCCTATAGTTTGGGCACATACAGTTTGGGACACAAAAGGTCCTTCCAAGAAAAGAGGTCATTTTCTAACTAGCCAGTCTTGGTGTGTGTGGCTGTGTGTACATGCGTGCATACATGTGTGTGTGTGCGTATGTGTGTGTGTCTACCGCATGTGAAGTGATTCACATCATGTGAAAGCCAGTGTTATTCTTTGAAATGACACTGACATCCCTTCCCATCGGTTTCACATGACTTGCGTCCAGACACAAGGGGTGAAGGGATTGTTTTCCTGATGCTGATTTCTCTGACAAGCAAGTGACAGACCAAAGCATGTATGTTATGCACAGCACGCACTACTGTCTGCAATAGACAACTCAATAAAGCGCCATTCCCTCAACTTGGTGACGTGAATTAAGACTTCAAAATGCCAACCATATCGCGTTGAGAAGAACACAGACAAATTCCAATCAGCTCCATGATTATCGATTTACCACGGTTATCTACAAGGACACTCAGTACATGATAGTGTCAGTACATGATAATATATATGTTTTTGCTACATAAAACACGGTTAGGACCTGCACAATCTTAAAAACTACCTGCACTTGTAATGCAGATATTGAAAAGATTAAAGAACATTTTTATTGGCAGTGAGGAACCGTAGGTTCTGACAAGAAAGGACTAGACCAGTGGTTCCCAACCTTTTTCTTCAGGGACCCATATTTTTACCATTGTAAGCTTTGGTGACCCAGCTCCCATATGAGAGGGAGTCACGTGATACGCTGTTTCCTTCAATTCGTCTTTGTTCAAAAACAGAATAAATGTTTAATGTAGCACTTAAATTTTGTTGCTTCTATGCATTTGTCATTTATTCAAAATGGGCTGTGTATGGTATTAAAATGAAACCCCTTAAAATCAAGAAGGCTTCGCGACCCCCCGTGGATCTTTGGTGACCCATAGGTTGGGTCCCGACCCATAGGTTGGGAACCACTGGTCTAGAGAATGCTTTACTACTTTCCTGGTAAGAACACCTTGGAATACAACTACCATTTCAAGTTTCAGTGGAAAAGACTAAACCAAATGAAAATGTACTAGAAAAGCAGCTGTTGTGATAGCAACCAAGGAACATTTTCTTCTGCTACTGGAACAGCATGTAGCGAAAGGATTTAGAATATCAGTCAAGCTTGAATTTCTGCTCCTGGCCTAACTGGTGATGGAGTTTCAGGCTTCATAGAATAACCCCCCTACTGTGTTTCGTCTGCTTGTGCACTTCACATAGTTGATTTTGTGGGTTCCTCTACCTGCTGTTCTAGACTACTTACACTATTTTGCCAAAAGTATTCGCCAGTCTTGACTCATATGAACTTAACTACCATCCCATTCCTAACCCATAGGGTTCAATGTGATATCGGTCCACCTTTTTGTAGCTATTACAAACATTTTGGACAATTCCATGCTCCCAACTTTGTGGGATCAGTGTGTAGCATGTTCCTTAATCTTCCAACATGATTGTGCACCAGTGCACATAACAAGGTTCATATGTAAAGACATGGAGGACCTTTGGGATTAATTAGAGCAGAGACTGAGAGCCAGGTCTTCTCAACCAACATCAGAGCGGGTGACCTCACCAATGCGCTTTTGGATGAATGCTCAGAAAGGCTACTGGTGTCAACAATAATTAATTCGGCAATACATTGCAATGTGGGGCAGGACAATTCAAGACTCGATTGGCAAATGCTTTTCGAATCGAAAACTTTCGATTACTTCCGTGGGCATTTCTGGAGCAAATTAACTTAAATTAAATTAAAGCAAAAACTTCAGGACTGATACACACAACAGACAACAAAATGTTGTTCAGTATCTGACTGCTTCTATTGCCTTATAACCGATGACAAAACTGCCTTGCTTTCAGTAGAAATATAATGCATTGCAATACATTGTAGAATCGGATAGAATTGGTTCGAATCAAATTCTTACCTCCCAAAACGTAATTGAATCGAATTGTTAGGGCAATGCCAATGCACACGCTAATAAACACACTCCTCAACCTTGTTGACACACTTCCCAGATTAGTTGAAGCTGTAATAGCTGCAAAAGCTGGAACGATATCAAACTGAATCCTATGGGTTAGGAATGTGATGGCAGTTAAGTTCAGTTAAGTTGTGAGTCACGGCATGTTAGTGAATACATTTGCTAATATAGTGTATTTGATGATGGAGAAATGGTTGAGTCAAATCCAAAACTGGAAATGAGTCAAGCTTGTATTTTTGCCACTGGCCTGGACTGAGGTGAAGATGCTGCCTCATTGCTGCCATATATCTTCTGCCTGGGCACATCGCACAACTGCTTTCGTTAATCATCTCAAATGCCTAAAAGATGGTTTGCTCATCAGGAAAAGTTAATCACATCAAACACCGGAAATGAGTCAAGCTTATATTTCTGCCACCGGTCTGGTGCACTATCTGAGGTGAATTCATCTAATCTCCAATCTGAGGATGTGTTTATTCATTATTAGGATTAGCCTGTTAGAAAAGGGTTGGATAAAATCAAATATAGGACGTGTCTCAGATTAGAGCCCCACCGGATTTCATGTGGCAAGCGATGCATGGGAACGATGACGAACGAATACACACACACACACACACACACGCACGCACACGCACACGCACACACACACACAATATTAATCCTGATGGGGAAGTCACAGCCTAATGGTGAGGAAGTCCTAGGTTGCCTTCAGGCCTATGGGGCACCTAAGTCATGCCCTCTACTTCCTGGTTCATGGGGCAGAGGGAGTCAAAAAAAGAATTACTGGGCTTGAAATGAGTGGCTTTTCGACACCACTCCAAATCTTGGACCTCCACTTATGCACCACAAATCCAAATCTAATCCAAATATATATTTTTTGCAATTTACTGACCCATGAACCAGGAAGTAGAGGGAGTGACATAGGTGCCCCATTGGAAGGTCACAGGCCATACATACCAGAAAGAAGAATGTGGATGGGGAGGGTACTCTAAGAGGAGTGTAAAATAACAGATTCTCTCCTGTACCCTCATCCATGGCTGAAAATGGCCTTGAGCAAGGAAACCATAACCTCCCGTTACTCTTGGGGGACTGATCCTACATAACTGTGTGTCACTCTGGACAAAAAAAGGCAGCTAAGTATACTGTAATATAATATTACCTGTGAACGCTTGTCCTTTACAAGTGGAGGGAAAACAACTCACTTTGCAGTACCTTGTGTCTTTTTTGTTTTTGTTTTTGCTGCTCGGGGAGAACAAATCATGGTTAACCTTGTTCTTGGCCACTTATGAGGTCTAATGGAGGTTCCGGCTCCATGCTAGGTTTTGTTTCTCCTTTTCATGGAGCGTCTGCACTCCTATGGTGTTTGCATGCTCTGCTGTAAAGAGCTATTGAGTATGACTCACAGGTTGTGATTCATACAATGTTGTTGGGCCCTTGGGTGATTATTACACCTCAAGTGCACGCTCACAAAACAACACAGCGACCTACGGCGTTGCCAAAATCATAAACAACACAGAAAAACAAGTGTCTTGTGTCAATGAAATGCTATTTTGAGGTGTAATTTTGTGAATGATGCCATGACGTGTCATGTTGTTGAGTACGTGGGGAAGTTGGGGGTTGATTGAGGTGGAATGAGGGAGACTTTGAGTGAGTGTGTGTGTATAGGTGCTGTATTATCTGTGCTCTGTATTGAAGGCCTATATTGTAACATTTTTTCTTTTTTAGGACTTTTTTGCCTTTATTTTTGAGAGGACAGTGGAGGAGGAAATGAGTGGGGAGAGAGAGACAGGGAAGGATTGGCAAATGACCCAGGCCGAAATCGAACCCGGGTCACCAGTAGCCTATAGTAACCCAGTGGCAGGGCCGTAAAAAAAATGTTGTGAAATACTTCTACATCTCAACATCCTCTCAACAGCAAGTAAACGGTTCTCTGACCTACGCTATGTGTAAATCCTGCAAAACAGTGATTTTCAAAGTGGGGGCCGTGGATCGCCGGGGTCCACGGCAAGTCGGAAGAAAAAGCAAAGTAATAATAATAATAATAATAATAATAATAATAATTAATGTACAACAAAACAAACAAAAACTAAACAACATTCCCATTAGTTAAGGGCTGCATTATAATAATCTACTGCATCTCTGAACATTACTACTGTTATCCTTAATTCATATATCCTAATGAGGCTCTGAAACACAGACATAGACTATGGGTATACAGTATGGGGGAACTTTTCATGTAAAGTTTGGACACCCCTTCTCTAAAAAACAAACCAGTTTCTAACTGACTGACAGGCATTATGGCCTATGGAGTAGCGTAGAGTATGCAGCACAAAATGTTCTAATCTTGTTGAAGCTCACCATTGGCTGAGCACTTGGCCAATCAGGTTCATGGATAATCTAGTCGAAGTGATGATTAGAGCCAGCATTAGCATCTCAAACATATAATCATT
>NC_085877.1:14201705-14211705 GCF_034702125.1 Engraulis encrasicolus | reverse complement strand
ACGGGGCTTAACACACTTACACACAACACGCAGGGAAGAGATCTACTTAATATCTTTTCCATTAACTACAAAACATATAATTTGAGGGGAGCTTGCTAACAAAGCACGCTGGAGAACTTACAGTGCCATGAACAGTGTGAACACTGTTTGCAAACAAGACTATGATTACACAGAGTATTATCAACTTGTGTCAATAAAAAAAATAAAACACAAATGCTTTCCCATTTCAGACTCTTTTTGTGATGATAATATTACTTGAATAGCCCATAAAAGCAGAATATGTGAGACGACTTTTGTTTGCATAGTTTAGTCCACACACCATGTCTCTTCTAATCTACAGCACTCCCTCCACCATTTTGTGAATCTCCGGTGTCAGAAACTCTACCACTTTCTGTAGATATCTTCTGTGAACGAAAACATCATCTCATGCTTTTGTATGAGAGAATATCAACTATTTTCTATAACTCCTGTGTTAGAGTTACATTAATATTGACCTTCAACTAAAGCTCTCCAGTCTCCTGCCTTGGTGCCTGCCATTACCTGAAAGTCCTGCTTGAAACGAATATTGACTCTAACCTTTCACTCATGTTCAGAACACAAATCCCTTCTCATCCTCCTTTCAGGCAATGATGGTCTCATCTAAAGACCACTTCCCTAACCATTAAGCCACGGCAGCCCCCGAAAATCATGGACAGCAATGACGTCTGGCTTTGAAAGTCCTGCTTGAAAAGCACATTCACAGCTTGACATGTGACTCATTTGTCATGTGTAAACGGGTGTGGTCTGAAGAAATACAACTCTTTCTCCATCAGCTAGAAACTGATGAAGGTTCTTAGCTGAGGAATGCAATGACCTTCAAGTTCCAAGAAGAAGCCCATCAGCGTTCAACTAAACCATTTGAACTATTGTATCAGAAAATCTACCATGATCTGTATCTTCAGTGAATGAACGAACGAACATCAACCACAATCTGATTCTCTTGTGTGAGAGAGCATCAACCATTTTCTGTAACTCCCTGTGTGAGAGGCATAATAACACTGACCTCCAACTTCAGCTCTCCGGCGTTGTGGTCTGGCAGTACCTGAAAGCCTTGCTTGAAAAGTATAGTCTATCCTTTCAGCTTGCCAACATTGGTCTCTGGACTACATGTGAATATGTGAATGTTGTTGAGCCACATCCGCACTGAGTGTCGAATTACAGTACGTTTCTATTGTTGGTCGATTTGACCTGTGCTCACTTGTGCATGAATGACTCACACAATCACAGATGTACTTCTTTCAGTCCTGAGATGAAAAAAAAAACATTGGCAATAGGGATAATGATAGCTGTATTTCAAGTCAACGTGAAAAAAGATGGGATTCATTCACTTTGACAATTGGCCAAGCAGATCTGTGTCTCATTTCTTATTTATAAACTCAATTCTCACATGATGAAATTATCACTGTGTGTGTGTGTGCGTGTGTGTGTGTGTGTGTGTGTGTGTGTGTGTGTGTGTGTGTGTGTGTGTGTGTGTGTGTGTGTGTGTGTGTGTGTGTGTGTGTGTGTGTGTGTGTGTGTGTGCACTCACAGAAATGATTCATGGAGGAGTTCATTTTTATGCATTCACATCTATTTGATTTTATTTAAAAACTCATTGTTTTAAAACATATACATTACAATTAACTATAATCTATGTAATTGGACCAATAATAAAATGTAGTGAATTGAAACACTTAATATATAATTAAAAAGTTTAGATAATTAACAATATAAAACAAACAAGATCATATTATTTAAAATGTATGTGATTAGTTTTCATAAAAGTTATGTGAATTGGGAAAACTGAGGATGCAACTCCAGTCCAGAGGTGGCGCTACTTGCTGCACATCACGGTTGTTCACAGCCAAACGTTTGAGCGCTGCATTTCTACTTCCTGTTGCCCTTCAACTGTGTGGGGAGTGGAGCGAGATCAATGTTATGGTAAGAAATCTAAAGCCATCCTACATCCAATTTCTTCAAATTGTGTCGAAATTGTGTAGTTTATATTAGATGGATACTATTTGGTTTGATTTCTGTTCACATTTCCGTAGTTTGTTATTGCTGTAGCCTAAACGGTTAAATCCTGCATGGCAGGTGTTCCAGTGCATGTGTGCTTCAGGCTAGCGGTTCTTTGGCAACTTGGCTTGTTTGTTACTTCTCTACAGGTCGACAGTAAACTAAACCAACCTTGAAATTGGTTATTATGCTGTTTGAAACGACACAAAGCCACAAGTGATTGTCGTAAGCAGTTGTATCTTTCCCCTTTTACAGTGCCCATTTTATGGTAGGCTTAGCAAAGTGCTGCTAATGTTCACAGTTTGCTGTTCAAATTCCTTATTGCGCTGTAATAATGTAATTTAAATTCAAGCTAAACTGTTCAGTTTGATTTTTGCAGTTCAATAATACTAAACTACACACGGTTACCATGCTGTTTAAAATTGCATTGCGCTGTTCTTTGATTATTGTGTGCCATGTTATCTGTTTTGTGGTTCAGTTGCAGTAAAAGGGTGCATCATAAATGCAAAGCATTCGTTTCACTGGATAGTAATGGCATCTGCTCTTGTATTGCCCTTTCTCCCCAGATACAAAACTATTGTGGTATTTTTGTCATTCTCCTCAACGGGACATCCATGTGGCGACATGGTAAGCTTAAACTTATTGAAAGATGTACAGTATATGTCAAATGTAGTTCATATGACTGACAAAAATTGTTGGTAACACTCTATGAAGCCATATCTATAGCGCATTATGAGTGCATTTTATATCAAATTATAATGTGCATTATAATTTGGCTACTTACAACGCATTACAACTACAGCCATGATCTTTCATGATGCTTTATGCTAACAGTTATGAATAACAGTGAACTAAGTTTATAAAACTATGTAAATCCAAGGGTGTTATGAGTGCTCGTGACTGGATATATACTACAGACTGCCTGATGGGGCTTACACTACATTATGATGCATTATACTGCATTACACAGTGCATTATAGATGCATCCATATGAACTTCACTTTACTTAGAGCGCACATTGACAACTTATGATCTCACATGGAATATTATAGCGTCTTATTCGTCCTTATTCCAGGTCTGTGCATAGATAGAGGGTGTAAGTACTCCTAATGCATTAAAAGCCCCCCATCAGGCATTCTGTAGTTTATAAACCAGCCAAGAGTCCTCATAACACAATTGTATTTATTAAGCATTATAAGCTAGATTCATGGTTATACATAGCTGTTAATATAAAGCATCATGAAACATGATGGGTGTAGTCATAATACGTGGTGAGTCATTATAATGTGCCTTATAATTTGATATAAATGCGCTCATAATTTGCTATAGATATGGGCCTCAAAGAAAGTGTTTACCAAGTTGTTTGTTAAATGAACCTGAAATGTGAAAAATGTGCATGTTAACCATTCAAATGATTTGTCTAAACATTTATAAGGCTGGTATTATCTCCGTGTTCAATCTGGTCAAGCAGATGAGGGGCCTTCATTTACTGCCGACATAGATGAGGTTCTGATCAAGAAGGTGATGCAACGCCATGCTCAACCTGGAGGAAGGAGGTTCTCGGGAGCCAGCAATTCCAGACTTCCAGAACAGATGGCACTTTTTGATGCCAGCGAGGTAAATGTAGTGTAGTTGACTGGACTGTCACTGGACTAAACCAGTGACATTCTTATCTTTTGGTGTTGTCGTCAATGCCATTAACCCGCCACAACCCCTGTTGTCTTTTTACAGATCAATTTGGAATTCATGTAAATTGCCACTGTACCTCTGACCTCAAAATTCTTTGATAAACTGGACTATCGGGCAAGTGGCCTTATCCAGATCTTCTGTACCGAAGGTGGAGTTGTAGGACGGAAGATCTCTGCCATAATGACCCACATGGGACATGTACGTTTTTGATTCTGGTCTAATCTGATCTGCATATAGCTTGTGAGTTAGATAACCATGGTGAAGTTTATGTTGATTGTTTCAGATGTTTTTCTTGCCGTTAGAAAAAAAAACACTTGACTGCATGGGTTTAGACTTGTGAGCTTTGAGTGGGGTTAAACAAGGTTTTGGGGTGGTCAATGGAGAAATGACTGACTTTGTTGCCCTCAGTACCTGTGTTGGTTTGTGACACATTATGCATACTGTCCTCTAGGATGCCGGCGAACTGTCTGTGTATGAAATTCAGCGACTTGAACATCAGAGAGAAGGTTTTTTGTCATCTTTGAAGATTTCACAAGCATGTAGACATGTAAGAGTTTGCTACTGCTCTCATTTTCACACATTGCCTCACTTTATGTCTTCTCCTACTCTACTCTCTCCCTTCTGTTCTTGCTTCTGCCTCCTTTTCATACTGTCACTCACCAGTATATCGAAATAGAACTTTGAGATTTAAATGGCTGTCAAATTTGGTCTTAAAAGTGTATTCTTTTTCTCCGCCATGTAACTTCATTCTCCAGACCTGTGTACCATTTATTAAGGGGGGGCTCTTTAGGGTCTTAAGAAATAATGTGATGTTTGCTCAAAGTACACCAAATGTCCCTGCTGCCATAGGAGCCCACATTTGATTTGATGGTACAAAGTTTACAAATTTCAGCGTGCTTGCTCTGAATGTTTGCCCCTCTGCCTGCAACATCTTGAGGAAAGTCCCAACTCTGATCTGATATTAGTGCGATGGACTGTCTCAAAGTTTACAATTAAGTCAACCAATGCACATCGAAGCATTTTTTTTTAAGTTGAAAGAGGAAGTTCAGCATCCCTTGTGAATGGAAAATCACCACTGTTTGGATTGCTACCAATTCAGTGTAGTGATACAGTGGATCTAATAATTTCTTTCTGTCAAAAGGCAGCAGAGGATCTCCGACTCGGGATGCAAAGTGAGGCCAAAGCAAGATAATGAAGTAAGTCATAAAAACACTGCATTTTCAAGCATGACTCCCCCCCCCCAATTAATTGAACAGAAGTTTTGCAGTCATGATAGGGGTAATGGGAGATGAGGTTGGAATGGGGAAATGAATTGTCTTCTTTCTTTGGCCAACAGGTGACTTTTTTTTTTTTGATTGCAAAGTGCCTGGAAGACAAGTCTTTTGAACTTATTTCGCACCTAAATCTTTGTAGTTCTTCCGTTAAATCATTCTTTTTTCCCTTTGCTATGTTCCAGGACCTTGAATGCAGACAGGCCTAGGCAGACACTGCTGAGAAGACCATGGGCATCTACACAGTCCGGACAGAGGGTGATGGTCTAGGTGATGCATGTTTTGAAGATGTCTGTGTGGCGCTGGATGGTGTGAGTTCTCCAGAGCCTGCGGAGTGTCGGCCATGCATGTGTTGGGCTTTATGAACTAATCTATGCACCAACTTGAGCTATCCAAAAAGACTGTGAAATATACATACATTTGAGGGTTACCAGGAAGTTCTGATGGACCTGGACTCAAGCAAGCTTCAAATAGCTCCTGTGATTCAGTGGCATACACGCCTGTTAGACTCTCACTTCGCTTCCGCTCACACTGCCGCAGTGGCATTGGTTGTGACCCGTAGATGGTCGACCAGGGGAAAAAAACTATAAAACTCATGATGTTTTTGTCTTCGACCAAGTGGTCAGTGTGGAGGAGTTTTAGAGGGTTTTTTTTTTTTTTTAAATCCATGTCTGCTGTCGGCCACATACACACAACTGTTGCCGACACACCAGCGGCCTATACTACAAAACTGGTTCAGGATACGTTAAGGTTAAGTTGAGAGTGAAATCAACTAATAGAAGAGCCCAGAGTACTTATTTTCTTTAGAAAGGCTCTTAGATGATGAGATAAAGGTTTAGATGATTTACCTAACTTGGTAATAGGCCCCTGGTGAACTATTCTGTACACAAACCAGCTGAACTAGTGTGCCCGCTCACTTGGTTGACTACGTGTATTGGCTGCCTAAGTACACCTGCTGAACTTTTGTTGCACCCACAAACTTGGACTGTTGGCTGTGTGCACACACCTATTAGGACTGTTGTACTTAATGCCAGCTGAAGTATTGTGTGTGCACACCTGATCTTTTTCTTGTGTACTACACACCTGTGGGACTGTTTCGCCCACGCACGCTTGCGTGGCCATTTGTGTTAACCTTTTGCGCCCGCAAGTCACACCAACACACTTGCCCAACTTTTTCTGTCTTTCAATTGTGTTCAGATGAGTTGTTTGTGTAAAAAATGTTTGTACAGTATATAGAAATGTACTGTGTTCTTTGTCAAGACACCTGTGTGATGGATGGTGAACATGGTGTAATTTCTGCCTTATTTTCCCTTTCCTTGGTTTTTCTTATTATACAGGGTGTTTGTTAAAATGTTTTTTGCATTAGCTAGCTGGTAAGGAGGGGAAAAACCTCAGCATACTGACCATTTTGCTTTGAAATTACTTTGACCTTTTGGTCTTACTCCAAGTGTGCAGGGGCCTATACTACAAAGCTGGTTCAGGGTAAGTTAAGGTGTAAATAAATCATCTAATATTACATCTAATAATAAGAAAAATGAGGACTCCAGGGCCCTTCTATTAGGTAATTTACTCTTAACTAAACCTTAAATTATCCTGAACCAGCTTTGTAGTATAGATCCAATTGATTTTGCAGGTTTGGATTCTTTGAAGTAAGCTGCGTTGTGACTCATGCATGTGAAGTACCGTATTGTTTTTACTTTTGGTATTGTGAATAACCAACTACTAAATAATAATCACTTCGTGATTTAACGTATGACTCTGTTTTTGGGATCCCTTGCTGTGTCCAAGTGGCTAGGTGTTGCACTGATGATTTGTGTTGCAAATAAATAAGCTTTATTTGAAAAAAGTTGTGTGTATCATTTCAGATTTATTTGGTTGGTTTATATAAAGATTAAGTAATTAAAATGTATGCATTTTTGTCATCTATTAAATTGCATAAATCTTATTCATTCTAAATGCATGCAATTTTGTCATCTATTAAATTGCATAAATCTTATCCATTCTAAATGCATAAGTCTTATTAATACTAAATGCATAAATTGTGGGTTATAGGTTTCAAATGAATAGGATTTATTCAATGAATTTCTATACATCCTATAGGTCTTGGTTTTCAGGATTGCATAAAACTTAGCTATTCAAAATGTATGCATTTTTGTCATTAATCAAATTAATTAAATCTTATGTTTTGGGGCGAATTATTTCTGTGTGTGTGATAACAATACAACAATTCCTCATTTGCCATTTAAAACCATGCTGCGGAACATTAGGACGAGGTGTAACATTCGGCTTCGGGAAAGTGATGATTTATTAAAGAGGGCGGAACAAAGAAATTTCTTTCCAAGAGCACAATTGATTTTCATAGGATACTCATTGTCCTCTTGTAACAGATACAAAACCCCTCGTCTACGCTGGCGGTGTGTTGGGGAACTAGCTTGGAGGGTGAAAGGGGGTGGGGGGTGCTGTTGTGCATCTGTTAGAGAGTACAAGACAAATTGACTCGATGTGTCATTGTACAATCTACAATCAGTCATGTGACCCAAATCCATAATTGGCACTACAAGCTACTAAGCACAGTACAACCTGTCCTTCCTCCTTTACCCTTCTCCTTCTGTTCTTCTGTTCTTCTTTCCTCCTTTTCTCCAATTATTCATTCATTCTTTCTTTCTTTCTTTCTTTCTTTCTTTCTTTCTTTCTTTCTTTCTTTCCTTCTGTCTTTCTTTCTTTCTTTCTTTCTTTCTTTCTTCTCAAGGTCACACCCCGGGACAAGGCAGAGAGGAACATAAGCAGACAACACGTTTTTTGTCCAAAATGATACACCCATACGATACACATATATCATCTTCAGCAGGCCAGAGCAGAAGGTGTGCAGTGTCTCCTCATCTAAACCTTTTGTTTGCCCATTCTCTGGTTATGTTATTTTCTATGTTTGTGCTGGTATTTGTGTGTGTGTTTGTCCGCGCCATGTGTCATTTCATCTGGGGCGTTGTCTCTGGATGACTGACGGGAAGCTGGACCTATCGGTGGCACTCTTGCCTGGGCAGCCCTCACCCTGTCAGCCAGTGAAATGCCACCTGAATAAATGTGTGTTAAAGGGTCGGCTTGCCTGTCCTTGAACAGCTATTTTTCGAAACGAGTGTCATCGCTGGACCCTGTGTATTTTTGGATGTGTGTCTTCGGGTGCACATATGGCAGGATCTCTCTCTCTCTACTTCTGTCTCTCTCTCTCTCTCTTTCTCTCTCCACCCCCCTCGCTCACTTCTCTCTATCTCTTTGTAGGAGTGTGTATTGATAAGCCAAGATACTGTATGTGCCTGCTTATATTTGCTTGCGTGACTGTGATTGTGTCTTGTGAGCAGGACCGCTGAGAGATTTTGCCAAGCCTGGAAAAAGTCATTTGAAAGGGCCCCCGTTCCAATACATACAAAGTAATGAGGACCCCATTTTGGGACCCCTATACATATTTATGTGTATGTGCATTTGTTTGTTTATGTGTATGCACATGTGTTTGTGTATGTGTACATGTATGTATGTGCATGTGCATGTGTGCATGTGCATGTGAACATGTATGTGAACATATATGTGTATGCGTGTTTTTATGTGTGTATGTGTATGTGTATGTGTATGTGTATGTGTATGTGTATGTGTATGTGTATGTGTATGTGTATGTGTATGTGTATGTGTATTCCCTGGTTCTTGTTTGCACTCTTCCCTTGTTGTGTACTCCCTTGTCTACTCCCCCCCCCCCCCCCCCCCCACACACACACACACACACACTCCTCTCCTTCTATACCTGGGAGAGGATTTGTCTGTCTGTTTCTGTGGGTTATCAAGGGAGCCACTGGGCCATGGAGAGCTTGGGCAGCTTATCCAAATGGATCTGCCCGCCTGCAGCCCTGATGCTAACAGATACACTCCGTCTCTTTTTCTCCCTCCATGTCTGTCTATCTGTCTGTCTGTCTCTCTCCATCTCTCTCTCTGTCTCTCTATCCATCTCTCGGACCAGCCGGAAGGACATTGCACGCTCTCTGTCATCTCAAACAGGAATTGTCCAACATGAGTGTACAAAATACACATGCACACACAGACACACAGATAGGTAGACATAACACACAGAGACAGGCAGGTAGACAGGCAGGCAGCCAGGCAGATGTAGCGTATACAGGCATAAACACAGACACACACATTCACATGCACACATGCATGCACACACACTCACTCTCTCTCTCTCTCTCTCTCTCTCTCTCTCTTTCACCCACACACGCACACATGCACACATGCACACACGCACACACGCACACACACACACACACACACACACACACACACACACACACACACACACACACACACACACACACACACACACACACACACACACACACACACACACACACACACACACACACACACACCCTTTCAAATTCAAATAATTCCAATCTAGCCATACTTTTTTCCTTTTTCTTTCTTTCTGCTTATCCATCCAACCATCTCTCTCACGTACAGATTTATAATTACTTGCGTACTGTATAAAGACATATGCACAACCACCCACCTACACACAAACACACATGCTGGGATTCAGATAATACATCTGGGCCACAATTTGTTATTTGTTTTCCCTCTGGTTTCCTGGTATTCAGGGTATTATTTTTGTTCTTGAGATACTGCACGAGTTGTGTTGTGTGCAGCTGGGATTATTTCCTTATCCATACATTGTGATCGTTATCTTTCATTTTAGGCTACTTACAGTATAATTACTTTGTGCTGCACGAAGAAATATTCAAACACCCACACATACAGTGCACTACACGGACGACATTCATACATAAATTTAAATAAACAGACGCACAGCTTGCACCACAAACACACACAGATGTATCTTGGTTTTATGTGTTGTACATTCTGTTTGACAGCTTGTCATAATCATCTATTCGGCTTGTCGTTATCAGTGCAAGTTGCATGAATTTTGTGATCTCATTCTGTATTTTGATGCGCACAACTTTTTC
>NC_085877.1:14186705-14196705 GCF_034702125.1 Engraulis encrasicolus | reverse complement strand
GTGTGTGTGTGTGTGTGTGTGTGTGTGTGTGTGCGTGTGTGTGTGTGTGTGCGTGCGTGTGTGTGTGTGTGCGTGTACATGTGCGTGTGTGTGCCCGTGTGCGTGTGCATGTGTGTGAGAGTGACGGAGGTTGACATGCAGGGCTTGCATGATCAGCAAGTTAAGTGGGAGATGTCAGGAGGCGCTCTGTTAATAAAACATGCTGAGCACAGGTCTTGATGAGGTATGTGGTGTGTGAGTCTGTGTGCGCCTCTCTCTCTCTCTCTCTCTCTCTCTCTCTCTCTCTCTCTCTCTCTCTCTCTCTCTCTCTCTCTCTCTCTCTCTCTCTCTCTGTATGTGTGTGTGTGTGTGTGTGTGTGTGTGTGTGTGTGTGTGTGTGTGTGTGTGTGTGTGTGTGTGTGTGTGTGTGTGTGTGTGTGTGTGTGTGTGTGTGTGTGTGTGTGAGAGAGAGAGAGAGAGTGGGAGAGAGAGAGAGAGAGAGGAGAGTGTGTGTGTGAGAGAGAAATAGAGACAGAGAGAGAAATAGAGACAGAGAGAACAACAGAGAAAGAGAGACAGAGACAGAGACCGAGGGAGGGGGGCACAGACAAAGAAAACGCCAGAGAAAGAGAGAGGCAAACAGAGAAAGAGACACAGCGCAATAGGCTTGCGTGTCCTCTCGTGTGAGTGTGTGTTTTCGTGTGTATGCCCTGCCATGTGTTGAGCCATCACAGAGTGCAAGTGATGGTTTAGGATCACCATCCAGACAGCAGGCTGAGGAGAGTAGAGCCGGGCAGAGCAGAGATGGGGGGCAGCTCATAGGGCAGCATAGCTGAGAAGACTATGGGCTCTGAGTAAATTTGCCTGGTTTTAAGAGGCGTAGCATGTGTGTGTGTGTGTGTGTGTGTGTGTGTGTGTGTGTGTGTGTGTGTGTGTGTGTGTGTGTGTGTGTGTGTGTGTGTGTGTGTGTGTGTGTGTGTGTGTGTGCGCGCGTGTGTGTGTGTGTGTCTAGGTTCACTATACTCAGGCAGCAGGCAGGGCATTTCAGGGCTGAGGTCTGTCACTGAGACGATAGCTGGAGGTTGAGACGGATATCTGTCTCTTTTAGCTTTCTAAGCTGCTCTGTCAGGAACAACACCACCAGCCTGACCTCACAGAATTCCGTGAAATCAACACGGATCAATCGAGCATGAAATCTGTGGCAGTTTCACAGATTTTGCCAAAATTCTGAGCTAGGGTCAAATAATTGTTTTCCGTAATGGACTTGCAGAAGTGCTTTCTATATGTTGCCACATCATTATGTTCATTCAGAAATCATCATTAGAAAAGTGACAAAAGAAAACAAAAGAATCATATAGCAATTAAAATTGTGCCCAGAGCAAAACAATCCCTAACCCTAACTTGTCGATGAAGAAATATTTTTTTGAGAAAAACAAAAGTTGGATCATAAGACTGTGGGAACAAATAGCAGTGGTAATACAGAGAGAGTATTTCCGTGGGCCTACCACAGATAGCACTTCCATGACCCCATCACAGATTTTTGGCAAAATCCATGAAACTGTCTCAGATTTTGTGTCACAATGGTCTGTGTTCATTTTACAACATGCTGTGAGATCATGTTGACACCACACAACAACCTCCGTCTATGATGGAGGACCACTAGCTTTTTGCATTGGGTGTTGTGTTGTAGAATTCTGTTTCATTACTCTTTGCCTTTCTTTTTTATTTTCTGTTATTCACATATATCTTCATCCCTTTCACATGATTCTTTTTTATATATCTATTTAACATCAGCTCTCTCTTTTAGCGATCCTACCCAATTATTCATTTTGTGTCTCTTTCCTTGATGTATGCCTCTTTCCTTATATTTACTTACATTACATTACATTATATTACTTTATACTTGGCTTATCCAAAGCGACAAACACATATTACACACCAACAAAAAAGCTCTCCCTTACCCTTTGCTCCATCTGCCTCTCTTCCCTTCAGTCTTGTATCTGTTTTTCTTTCTTCCCCTCTTTGATTCAATATAATCACTGCATACAACACTTGCAGATTGATTGATTGCTTTATTGACAACACATCAGTTTTCTTCTTATAGAAGCACTGTTCTTCCTGTGGTCAAAACAAATCCATACATTATTTAACATTTTTCTTTTTAAACAGAACAATGGATCCAAATGGAAAGTGGGGTTAGTTTTTTTTCTCTCAAGTACATTAGCACAGAATAGACACACATGCACACACGCCCACATACCCAACACACAACATGCCTTAGAATCTACCTCGGGTCTTGGCCAGCTCAGACATCAGCGCAACAAAATATTCACCAACGAGTAGAGTCTTTACTTGTCTCTCCTCACCGCGTGTCTTCACTCACATTCTCTCAGGCTGCTTTCTTTGCTTTTGCTGCTTTTAATATTTCAAGTCTGCCTCCTTTCCCTGGATATTTGTGACTTGTGACTGTGTGTGTGTGTGTGTGTGTGTGTGTGTGTGTGTGTGTGTGTGTGTGTGTGTGTGTGTGTGTGTGTGTGTGTGTGTGTGTGTGTGTGTGTGTGTGTGTGTGTGTGTGTGTGTGTGTGTGTGTGTGTGTGTGTGTGTGTGTGTGTGCGCGTGTGTGTGTGTGAGAGTGTGTGTGTGTGGGTGGGGGAGTGTGAGTGTGTGTACGTGTGTGTGTGTGTGTGTGTATGTGTGCGTGTGTGTGTGCGTGTGTGTGTGCGTGTACGTGTGTGTGTGCATGTGTGTGTGTAAGTGTGTGTGTGTGTGTGTACGTGTGTGTACGTCTGCATGTGTGTGTGTGTGTGTGTGTGTACGTGTGTGTGTGTGTGTGTGTGTGTGTGTGTGTGTGTGTACGTGTGTGTGTACGTGTGTGTGTGCGTGTGTGTGTGTGCAGTGCATAAGTCGGTAAGCGTGATGCATATCTTCTGTCATTTCCCTCTCCGTTCTTTCATGTTTCTGTCAGTGTGTGTGTGTGTGTGTGTGTGTGTGTGTGTGTGTGTGTGTGTGTGTGTGTGTGTGTGTGTGTGTGTGTGTGTGTGTGTGTGCTGTGCTGTTTTTAGACTTCAGGGTGTCTCTCTCCAAAGGGAATCAGTAGCACTATGGCAGAAAAAGGGAAAGAGGGAGAAAAGAGAAAGAGAGAAAGAGAGAGTAAACACTGAATGGAAGGCATTGCCATGAAGGTAAAGCAGCGAGAGAGAGAGAGAGAGAGAGAGAGAGAGAGAGAGAGAGAGAGAGAGAGAGAGAGAGAGAGAGAGAGAGAGAGAGAGAGAGAGAGAGAGAGAGAGAGTCTTGGCTGAAAGTAATAACTGGCAGGGGTGCTTCTCTGAAGTGTGAGTCTTTCTGGAACATGGCCCTGTTTTTTTTTATCTGCATCTGTCATACTCTTTCTATTCTTTCTTTTTCTCTCTTTCTCTCGCTCTCTCTCTCTCTCTCTCTCTCTCTCTCTCTCTCTCTCTCTCTCTCTCTCTCTCTCTCTCTATAGATATATCACTCTCTCGCTTGCTGTCTCACTTTCTCTCCTTCCTTGCCTCTCTCTCCTCGCCCTCTCTTGTACTTCTCTCCTACATCTCTCTCACTTATTTTACCCCTCACAGTCATCTCCCTTATTTAGTCTTGTCTCTCCACCTCCTCCTTTCCATCCCCATCTCACTCTCTTTTCTTTACATCCACCCCTCATCTCCCTTCTTCCGTGTCTCTTCCCTTTACAGACCCTATCCCCACTCCAGCCCTCCCTTCCTCTCTCTCCATCTCTATCCCCCTCTCCATTCCTCCCTCTCTATCCCTTCCCATCCCTCTCTTATTTTACTTTCACCCTCATCTCACTTCCTCAGTGTCTCTTTCCTTACCTCTCACCACTCCCTCCCTCCCTCCCTCCCTCTTTCTCTCCTTCTCTCCCACAGCCTCTTCTTTATCTCTTCTCTTCACACACACACGCACGCACGCACGCGCACACACACACACACACACACACACACACACACACACACACACACACACACACACACACACACACACACACACACACACACACACACACACACACATGTGTAATCTTTAAAAAGAAAATAACACGCATATGGTGTAACATTCCTCAAATTATGTGTTTAATTAAATTTAAAGGGACACTGTGTGAGATTTTTAGTTGTTTATTTCCAGAATTCATGCTATCCATTCACTAATGTTACCTTTTTCATGAATACTTACCACCACCATCAAATTCTAAGTATTCATTTTGACTGAAAAAAAATGCAATTTTCATACATGAAAAGGGGGATCTTCTCCATGGTCCGCCATTTTGAATTTCCAAAAATAGCCTTTTTTAGCTGCAAAAATGACTCTACTTGGACCATACTAGAAAATATTTGTTTATTACTTATTAAACTTTCATGTAAAGATCAAATTTTGCAATAGGCAGCCCAGTTTCAATGAGCAGCATAGTTGCAGTACCTTTTTTGACCATTTCCTGCACAGTGTCCCTTTAAGCAGATCATTTGAGGAATGTGACACCACATGGGTGTTGTTCCGTTAAAATATCTGACAAATGTTGTGCTAAATTGCACATTAATCAGTCTTACTTTAAATATAGCCTATTTTATACGTGTATTCACAATTCAGCCAAATACAGTATATACTAACATTTACTTAGGAATGTGGCTTGAATATGACTCGAAAACAATTTTTATCTCATTGATTCCTTATTATTACACTATCTGAGGGCTGCCCCTTGCCGACACACTTATAGATGACACATTGGACACAAAATGTGTTGTCCGTGAGCACACACAGCACATGTCTTGAAATTCAACACTGTTTGTGTGATACATGAGAAAAGAAATTCTAAGAAAAGAATTGAAGAGTACAGAATATGTATGGGGAAACAGACAGAGGAGCAGTATGCAAATAGTCAAATACTTGTAGCCTTGCACATACGTACAGTATGCAAACAAGAAAAACCTATATCTACATTACAGCGAAAGAGATACAGATGCACGAATCACAGAATCCAAGAATAAAATCAACTTAAAACAGGCGAGCCTATGCAAACAGAATACATTTGCACACCCAATTTTGCATATGACAGCTAAAAATGCCTCGAAGGCGCAGGGAGAAACCTATATGCAAGTTTTAAGTCATTCGCGGCAACTTTCAACTGCCTCTGAGAATGTACAGTCACAGATTTACACGCACGCACGCACGCACGCACGCACGCACGCACGCACGCACGCACGCACGCACGCACGCACGCACGCACGCACGCACGCACGCACGCACGCACACACACACACACACACACACAAGCACATACACACACACACACACACACACACACACCCTTTTCCACTGTGGATTAACGAAAAAATCCCTCCTTCACATTATGCAAAATGGTCCTAAGACACACCCAGAAATAAAATAAAATAAAATAAATATAGCAACAGATAAAAATAAGACATTTCAAAGATGGAAAAGTGGGGAGGGCTGTATAGGAAGCAAACAATATTTATCCTCTCAGGGGAATACATTCAGTATGCAAGTAAAACACTGACATCAAAAGCAAAACGTAGTTTCTGAGAAACGGCGTCTTTCACGGTCACTGAGCTAGTCTGCATTTCTTCTATCGCCTCCTCGGTCTCTCTCATCTTTTATTCTATTCTCTGTGCCCTATCTGCCTCTCGTTCTTTCCCTTTTTACACTCTGACTTCATCTGTTTTTCATCCTTTGTCTGTGTGGCTTTATTTTTCTCATAACAGCGTCAGAGTTTGTTTCCTCTGCTTTGTACACTGTTATAGATATGCCCCCACTGTCTGTATCTGTCACTACTCCTCTGTTATTCTGTGTGCCTCTATCTTTGCTCATGTGTCTTTCTTTCCAGTCCTTTCTCCCTGTATGTCTGTCTGTTTGTCTCTGTCTCTGTCTCTCTCTCTCTCCATCCTTAATTTACTTTACTTTTATTTTTTCAGGATATTGCACATTAATGATATACATACATACATACGTATATGTAAATGTGCCAGATTATAGCCCAAAGTCTAATTTCCATCTGGTGTCCACAATAGGCAGGGTAGATGTTTACTATCGCCTCTCTCCTTCTCACTAGCTGTCTGCCTCCCTCCCTCCCCCCTCCTCCTGTAACAGGGGTCTACTGTATTGAGCAGCTCTGGTGTGTGCTTTCCCCCATGCACTGTCAAGATGGCAGCTGTGGTGGGGGCCGACAAGTGCAATAGTCTAAACTCGGGCTTCCTATGCAATTTCTCATATAAGTAGAGTAGAGTAGAGTAGAGTAACATTTATTGATCCCGAAGGAAATTTAGGTGTCTAGTAGCATACATACAAAAATAAATAAATAGATTATTTCACATTAAACATTCAGATATAAAAAAGTCTCTCATTGCAATAGTTATTACTGATTGTTGAAGGAGGGGTGGGAGGGGGATGGAATGGGGGCATGGCCGGGGGGGGGTTATGCAGTCCAGTCACCAATAACAATCTCTTTCATTGTGTTGTTCTGAGTTGTTGAGTTAAATAGGTGGATGGCCCTGGGGACAAAGGACTTACGCAGCCTGTCAGTCTTGCAGGGAATGGCGAGGAATCTGTGGCTGAACAGACTTCGCTGGTTGGCAAAGACTGAGTGCAAGGGGTGATGGTCATTGTCCATTATAGAGTCCAATCTGCCCAATGTCCTCTTTTCAGCTGTGGTACTAAGAGCCTCCAGTTCTGTACCAACAACAGAGCCTGCTTTCCTCACTAGCTTGTCCAGACGTCCAGCATCCCTCCTCCTAATGCTCCCGCCCCAGCATGCCACAGCATAAGAAAGTACACTAGCCATGACAGACTGGTAAAACATCTGGAGGAGTCTGTTGCAGACGTTAAATGATTTAAGCTTCCTCAGAAAGTAAAGCCTGCTCTGTCCTTTCTTGTAGACTGCATGTGAATTAACTGACCAGTCCAGTTTATTATCAAGAATTATGTAAGGTAGGGTACTCTGCACAAGTTAAAAATAGATGTTGAGCACCCTTTGTCAAAGGTTCTTTTCGAGGAGAAGGATAATACTATGACCAGTTGGTAAAGTTTGAAAACATTGCCGGTATTTATTCATAAAAAACACTCATATGTAACCTCTCTGTCTGGATAGACTCTTAAAATAGTCCTTTTCAAAGAGGAAGGGAAAAGAAATAGAAAAAATAGGAAATAGGAATAAATAAGAAAGTAGAAAAGAAAAACCCTCAGAGCTCTGAATTAAAGAAATAAAATAAAATAATCAAATAAATAAATAATGATCAAGTCCAAAAGTGTTCATCTACCCGGGTAGTATGTTTTTATGTGTCCCACGTGCGGGTGTGTGCAATGAATCTCCTTATCTCTGGAGCCTGGATGCGGAACGAAACGCGGCTGTAGTGGAGACGAATGGCCAGACGCTCCTCTTCTCAGTCACTACTGGCCGCGCGTGCACCCAGGGAAGTTCGGCGAAAGTTCGTTGGAATCAAGCTCTTAAAAAAACCAACCTGCATAGCAGGATAACAATACTGTCAATACTCTTCTTATTCACTAGTCAGTTCAGAAACTCATCCTCAAATACTCAAAAGTGCAGTAGTTGAAACGTAAAAGTCCATTCAGTCCATAAACTGCACAAAATAAAACCCAGTCGCTAGCTTAGTAGCTCAATCATATACATTCTAAACACTATTCACGAGCATAGGCAATTACAGTTCAGTTCAACTCCAGTTGGTTTTTTAGCTTCAGTCAAAATACATCACAGTTACTCAAAATAAGCGTACACAACGAAATAATACAACAATATATAAGGTGTGGTTTACAATTGCCTAAGGCCGTTTATTGGGCGATATGAATCTATCATTTGGCATATGTAGCCCATAGCCAGTTGTATATGGGCCAAGCCTTTCCACCCTTCCTCAGACTCTGATTGGCTCCCTCTCTCAGGCTCCCTTGCTTAGGGCAGCTGCCATGCTGTCTTTCAGATCGGAACGGTTGTGCAAAGCAGCATGGGATTTCCCCGGCTGAGGGGGCCCTGGGCTGAGTGTGAGTCTCAAACAGGCCTCATGCTCCATCCTTCATCCTCCACTTGGCCACCTCTTATCTATATTCCACCAGGGTTCAATATTCCCTTCTCTCTGGCGTTCTCTCCCTTTCGATCTCTCTCTCATTTCACTCTTTTTCTTCCCCGCTCTCTCACTCTGTGTCTCGCTCTCTGTCTCTCTCTCTCTCCATCTCTCTCTCTATCACCCTCTCTCATTTCATGTCCCTTTGTTTTCTTCCTTCCTCTTGGTGTCTCTCTCTCTATGTCTGCTTCTCTCTGTTTCTCTCACTCTCTCCTTCTCTCTCTCCCTCTCCATCTCTTCGCTGCTGCTGAAGAAAAGAAGGGTTACGTCTCAGGAGGGTATGCACGTCCACATAGAGAGCTAGCTGGTGAATACTGAGCAGGGTCGCATGGCCACTGGCTGATGGAAGAGACAACGTGTTTTTGTGATGCGTGGATGTTGCCTATAATGCAATCAGGGGGGAATTTCGAGCAGATCCCCCGCTCCTCCACTTATGATGAGTCGGGATACTAACCTGCTTGTGTTATATGGATAAACCCAGTGGGGAATTCTGAACAGTTCCACAGTCAGCGCCATTCATTGAAGACTTAATGTGTTTGTCATGTGGATGGATATGCATCGGGGAATTTTGAACAGGTCTACGGTACATGACTACTTGGTGAGAGTGCTTGTGTGATGTGGATGCGGTGCAGTGGGTCTTAACCTGGGTTTGATCGACCGTCGATCAACTACAAACGGTTCAGAGTTGCTTTACTGGTTTACGTTTAAGACAGGCAGTGGATCAGCCGTTTCAACAAGGTTAAAAATCAGTTAAAACACAATAGGAGCCCTAGCCGCAGATGTTGTCCTCTCTTGCGGGTTGGTTTACCATCCCACCTCAAGGGGATAAACGTGCCTGGGTCAAGAATCTGTCCTTCAAACACAGTGGCCTATGTATGTAGGCTAGGCTATATAGTTTTTCTCCTTAAATCTGTGTAGCGAGTTGTTAGGTTGGGCTTGTTTGAAAGCCAACCATTGGTTCCACCCATACTGTAGCCCAGTGTTTCTCAACCTTTTTTTAGGCGAGGCACCCTTTCAATTCATGAAAAATTTCAAGGCACCCCAAACCAACAAGCCATAACATGGCATCCGATACCACACAAGCTTAGAAAAGTAAGACATTTGGAGACGTCACACGAGCTACGTTCGAAGTTGCAGCTGACTGGGGCGACCTATATTTACTTTATTGTGTGTAAATGGCAGATGAAAGATTGCACTGACTAGCATTGACTTATCAATTTAGACAAATATGTGTTATATTACATAATTTATTTATCAGCCACGTTCCCGTGGCACCCCTGAGGGGGGCCCACGGCACCCCAGGGTGCCCCGGCACACCTGTTGAGAAACACTGCTGTAGCCTTCCCCTTTGCCTATGTTGCAATGGGAATACATATTATAAATGAACTCTCATTACTATGGTACGACCACAGACTATTAATTTTCGCTATGGTCTGGCTTTCCAGGCAGTGACAACTAGAGTTAGGCTAGCTCCAACTAGTGGTGAATACAGGTATTGCATTACATCGCAAAACGTTTTGGTCCAAGATGTCACCACTGTCCTTTAGAAAAACAAAATCACCACCATGATTATAAATGAATCTCTGTCATGTAGTGTAACTTTACAGAACGTTACAGAAGCAGCAAAGCCACTAAATAAAATACCTGTCACTGCTGTACTTGTGGTCATTGTAGTTAAAAGTACAAGTGACACACACACGAAAAAAATCCTGCCAGTGCTGACATTTTCCAGCTATATAGTCACTAGGAGTCATATGTGGGGGGTCTGCTTTTTTTTCGCCAAGGTGACAATTTCATTTTTGGGACATTTAAGAAGCCCTTGCTCTTATGCTTCCTGTGGGGAAACAGCAGAAATGCCAGCCATTTGCCAGTCTCAACACACGCATACACTGGACCACTCCTGA
>NC_085877.1:14174205-14181705 GCF_034702125.1 Engraulis encrasicolus | reverse complement strand
TGATATTGGTAGTAGCATACAAATGGATGGATTGTGGCCTGCAGGTTGTTCCAGTGAAATGATTGAATAGCATCTTGAATTACAAAACTATAGTTTTCTGCAAAGTCTGCTACCACTAAAAACGTTCCTGGTTCAAGGGAGTCACGATCCTGTTGGTAAAACATGCTCTGCTGTTTTGCAATGAAATCATGATGCATGACCTTGGGAAGACTACACACAAAGGTTTCCAGAAACTCATTTACTGGCTGTGTCTTAGTTTCAAGTGTTGACCTATCTGTTGATGTCCATTGTTTGAACTCCACATTATCTATCATGCAATTTTCCATGTATTTTTCCAGTCTCCAAAGAAGATTGGGAGTTCCTGGACACACTGTACAGTCCTGAAGGAAGCAGCTAATGCTTGGAGGGTTGCACTGTATTGCTCCAATACAGTCCCGGTAGTGTTTAATCTCACCATTGGAAACAGTATCAAAACGTGCTCCATCAAACAACAGTTTTATATTTTGATGTATTGTACACACACATACACAATGTGTACCACTGGATCCTGCAAGAACACACTGTCTGGGTCGCAATATGGAAAATTTGGTGAAGCCAATTTTCACTTCTGGATGCTTGTCTTTAAAGTGTTGAAAAGCTTCACGTAGGTTGCAAAGTACAAGCCTTTTTTGAAGGAGCTGCCTCTTGCCACCGACATTGATTGACAGACAGTCTTTCATACCAGGCATCACCCGACTGACAGACTCAGACAAATAGAACTTTTCTACTGTCTCTACTGTTTGTGTGGATAGTCTATTTCCAGGCTTTGGATTAGGTACTGTCAAAACCCCATGCTCCTTTGCCAGTTGTTTTGATTTTACTGCCATGTGTTCTGTGGTTTGAAATTCTGTCATTATTTTTCTCACACTCCAACTTCCAGGTAATGCAGTTAGGATCTGCAGCTTGTCACTTCTGGCAGATGAACTTCTGAACTTTTCGCGGAGCTGATGTATCATTTCTTCTCCGTCATCTTTCCATGGTCTGAGTGGTTGTCCGGTGGCAGCTTCAATCTTTCCCCGTATCTTTCTTGCAATATTCTCCACTTTTCTTTTAGCATAGGTTCCCTTGGCCACTCTCTTTAAGCGGATTGGAGATTCACCAATCGATGATAAAGTGGCATTAAGATTGCATAGCTCAACATTTGCATATTCCATGTCAGAAGTTGCAGAGGTTGAGGGGCCAGCCACAGCTACTGAAGGGTCTGAAATGTCAGGCTGTGAGATTGGCTCTGTTGTGACTGTTGTTTTCAGCTTCATGTAGCAGTTCCTGCAGACGCGCTGTCCAATCCTCAGGCTGAGTGTCGGATGATGTTCTATGGCATCCTCAGGCAGATCTCTCAAGTCACGAGTTATTCTTTTACGATGACCATTAAAAGGGTCAGAACATTTTTGATGTAAAAGCCTCAAATAATGCCTCTTTGAAGACATGGCAAGGTTCAATGCTGCAGTAACCTGAACAACTCAGTCCAATGCATGTGCATAAAGTTCAGTGCACCCAACAGCAAGCCCGTTAAGTAGACTGATCACACCTGCACTTGCACACCATTCACTTAATGCATTGAATTAGTGATGCCTGGGTCAATCTGTGACATCAGACACTAAGTGTGAGGTGGGGTACTCATGTCAGGTAGTGTACTTGCAACCCATTTTGAACCTTTATGTCCCATTATCTCTGAAATGAATAATAACCCGAACACCAGCATTTGAGGTGTTGCTCATGACATTGCCGGCTACGTTTGGACAAGGAACTGGCCATTTTAAAATATGAGTTTTTTAGATATTCAATTTTTAATTTTTCAATTTATAATAATTCATATTCTGAGAGTAGTTGTATTCCAAGGTTCACATGGCAAAGGTCCATGTGATGGCGTTGGAGGGACAGTTAAACGGCTTGCTGCACGAGCAAGTCTGCAACGTCCTATTGACAATCAAATTGTAACGCCAAACCAACTGTTTGAATTTGTCAAGGATAATGTCAAGAACATCCATTGCCAGTTTGCCACAACAGAGATGTACCATCATGAAGCTGAGAACCTGTTGAAAAGGTTTGAATCTGCAAGAACTATTCCAGGTACTCAAAAACTACACAGCTTCTGCCCATTGTCAATGGACACAGTGGAAGTTAGGCCGTTTTCAGCATTCAGAGAAGGCAGAGTTGAAAGAGTGAGCTCAGTAAAGGAATGTGTTACATTTTCAAGCATCAAAGGGTATGTTGTAGCTGTATATGATGGCAACTGGTGGCTAGCATGTGTTGAGGAATGTATGCCGAGCACTGGAGAGGTGAAACTGAACTTCCTGCATCCTCATGGACCATCTCCATCCTTCACTTTTCCCTTCAGACCAGATAGACTTGTCATGGATCATCAGGATGTGCTTCTGGTAGTGGAACCTGTAACTGCAACGGGACGTACTTACACATTATCTACAAAAGACACAGCTGCTGCTTCAAATGCACTGGTAGAGTACAAAATGAGAGTGTAGCCATTGATTATCTCTTTAAAGTACGGTAAAGGGAGGATGGCACAGGAACACACAGAGAAGGAATGTTCAAACATTCACATATCATCATTTGGTGTGTATAAATGGACATCTGCTTTAGTTTCTGAAAACTGGGACGATGGACACTGACCTTTTTTGTTTTGTTTTTGTTTTGTCATGTGATGCTACTATGGTATTACCATATTATTAGTAAGTGGTCTGTATGATGCCATATGTGTGAGTCAAATTCTCTCTGAAATGAATAAAGAACCGAACACCAGCATTTGAGGTGTTGCTCATGACATTGCTGGCTACGTTTAGACAAGGAACTGGCCATTTTAAAATATGAGTTTTTTAGATATTCCATTTTTAATTTTTCAATTTATCATAATTCATATTCTGAGAGTAGTTGTATTCCAAGGTGATTGTGTAATATGTAGAGCCAGAAAAGAGCTTTCAAACAACACCACAGGCATCTTTTTGTGACTAACACTGACTGATATATTCAAGGCTGAATGTATAGTGTCCTACCCTCACATGTGAACCTTTCCTAGTCTGTTTCTCCCTTAATATTAGTGTCAGATTCAAACCAATGCAGTTCTGTGGTGCTACCTTGCTACTGAAAAGGCACACCAAGTATGATTGAAATCCGGGTCGGTCGGGTCCCAAAGTGTCTGATTTCACGTGAAATGACCCATTGTCCTAATGTGTGATGGCCCTTTTCTCTGTGAAACGCAGATGAAAATGAACGCTATTAACGTCAACCTAATGCATGGAATTTGTGACAGCTGTGAGTGTCACTATGTGATTGTTGAAGGGGTATCTCAATTCGTAGGGGTTAGGTTTCAAGCCCTACACCTTACAGCTTCGTTTGAAAGCACGAGGGGCATGGGGAAGGCGTAGGGGTAGGGGTGGAAATTGCAAATGGGAAAGGCCCTATAAGCCTCAGTAGGAACAGGGACATGTACAGTACCAGGCCAAAACTTGATCATTACCAGTGCTATACATCACAGAGTCCGTTAAGTTGACAAGCCAACCAAGCTAATTAACGACACTGTACTTCTATCATAGGCAAAACCAGGGCACAGTCATCAATTATATTTCCCAGAAATAGGTCTTTGTACAGTACAAAGTATTCATCTGTAACACATGAACTCCAGCAATATGCTCACAAGTATGTTAGAATGTCCTTAAAGGTGCATTGTGTAGGATGGTGGCCAGAGTAGGTATTGCAACTATGCTGTTCATTGAAACTGTGCTATCTACTGCCAAGTTTTATCCTTCCATGAAGATTTACTAAATAATGAGCTGATACTTACTAGTATGACCCAAGTACAATAGGTTTTGCAGCTAAAATGTCTATTTCTGGAAATTCAAAATGGTGGACATTGGAGAAGATCTCTTCTTTCATGTATAAAAAGTGCAATTTTCCCAGTCATCATGAAAACTGAAAAGAAAATTCATGAAAAGGGTAGCATTTGTGAATGGCCAGCATGAATTCTAGAGATAAACTTCAAAAAATATTACACAGTGCACCTTTAAAATGAGGTGTGTGTGTGTGCGTGTGCGAGAGAGAGAGAGAGAGAGAGAGAGAGAGAGAGAGAGAGAGAGAGAGAGAGAGAGAGAGAGAGAGAGAGAGAGAGAGAGAGAGAGAGAGAGAGAGAGAGAGAGAGAGAGAGAGAGAGAGAGAGAGAGCACATAAAAATAAATCAGGAACTCCACATGAATAATAATGACGCAGGGAAAGCTTAAAATGAACAATCCTTGATTACTTTCCGAAAGCATATGCTTGACCCCTTGCATAAGCTACTTTCCAGTGGGGTGAGAAACAGCAGGCTATGGGCTTTTTAAACCACCTCTTAAAACACTTCTCAGCTTCTTTATGCATAATCATTTGCTTCCCTTGAGAACTTGGGTTGCTATCTTACTTATAATTTTCAGTGTTTGTCAGAACTGTCAAATGTGTGCCAAAATCGCACATGCAAATGCAATAAATCCTCTTTGGTGTGTGTGTGTGTGTGTGTGTGTGTGTGTGTGTGTGTGTGAGAGAGAGAGAGAGGGAGAGAGAGAGAGAGAGAGAGAGAGAGAGAGAGAGAGAGAGAGAGAGAGAGAGAGAGAGAGAGAGAGAGAGAGTCCAATGGGAATAGGTATAAAAATACATATCCTTGTGTAATATAGGTCATATTTTTAACGGTTATGTTTACTTTATGTGAAGTACATTATAGCACAGTAGGAACATTTTGATCCTAACATTTGTATTCCCCTTGAACACAGCTAACATTTACATAATGAAAAAGAAAATCAGCTGCTGCTTTCATTAGTTGTATATAACCTACCTACTGTACATACAGTAGGCTATGTTTAAAATGGCCATTCATGTAAATAGCAGTAATCATTCATCGTCACCGATCTGCACATTGCACATGAGGAGCAGAGATGAGAACCATCAATTTATGGCCCGAGCTTCATAGCTGATTACAGCAGACAGGACCAGGTTAGTATCGACCACTGAGCTGAGGGGTCATTGTTAAGACGACAATGTTCCTCTATCGACGCTAACCTTCCACCTCAGACGTTTTGGGATCTATAAAAAATGTGTAAATTGTAAGAGCTGTTGCTCTGGCACTGCACCATATATTTAAAGAAGCTTGTGATTGTACACCTCCCTTTGAGTTAAATAATTGGGTTTGCCCATTGTCCGTTTCATGCAGCCATTCTCTTGGTTCGGTTATGTTACTTCGACTCTCATTCCAAGCTAGCAAGCAAGCTAGCTATTATCACTGAATTTTATGGGAGCGGCTAGCTGCTAACTGGTCCAGTGTGTTTGAATTATACATGCTAGCTTGGATGTATAATTCGCATTGTCAGACTCAGAGAACAGCTGGAAATACAGATGGAGGCAAAACGTAATTATTCAATTAAAGTGGGGGTGTAAAATGAGCTTAGTTAACAGTAACGAAAACATTAAAAATCTTTGAAGAAAATGTAGCTGTGAATGTCAATAGAGGACAGTGTGTACTGAGAACACCACCAGTGACTTCCTATTGATTTGGCCCGGGTGTGAATAACAGTTATTGGCCTTTTGGACCATCGTTTCATTCATCATTCATCAAATGCAACACATAGGTAGTCCACCGATTGCATTGGTTACGCCGACAATGGAAACTATCAATCACATTCAAGCTTCATACGTCACCACTTCACACCGGGTTAGTATTGATCTCTGGGCAGAGGTTTCATTACTAAGGTGATGATGGCTCCTCCACTGACAATTAACCTCTACCGTTCACCTCAGGCAGCTCCAGGGAGTCAAGTGTAGTTAAGCTCTACCCTTCTCCTACCATTTATTACTAAATATTTCTCCTGATGCTAAAAACATTTGAAAACATCAGAAAGCGGAGTGAATAAAGCTCGCCATTTATAATCGTGTTTTTGGGTCATGGTGTCCTTGCGGGCACTGACAATGTGAACTTTCATTCTCCTAACACTTGCAGTACACAACCACATTTCTCCTAACGCTGAAAAACACTCAAGCCTTTCAAAAAACAGAAAAACAAATTCAGCCCTGAATGCCTATGGCAGAACTGCACACTGCTGTGAAGGACTCATCATTGACTTCCTATTGATTTTGTTCAGGTGTGAATAAACTTCAACGGTTTCTAAACATCCTTTTGGCTCATCTTTTCTGTAATTCATCAAATGCAACGCAGATGTACTCCCTGGTTACACTGACAATGTGAACCACCATCTACAAACACTACAAACTTTAGAAACACTAAAAAACTAAATGCAGCTGTGAATGCATATGGGAGACTGTGCATGCTGTGGAGGCCTCCCTGTTGCCATCCTGATTGATTTTATTCAGGTGTGAATAAACCTTGCCGTTTCCAAATGTACTTATGGTTCAAAGCTTCCATCATTCATCAAACATAACTCAGACATAAACCCAAGTCACATTGGTTACAATGTGAACTATCAATCTTATTTCAGCTTCATATTGGTTGACAGCCAAATCGATCAACTTAGCACATGTAAACACCATGGCTTACAAGCAGTCTTAGCAGCTGAAGTGGAATTGTTACTCAGACAATAGTTCAAGGCTTGGCCCAGTATTGGTCTGGCCCAGTCCTGTATAAACGTCTCCAAGATCTAGTCTAAAGTTCAAGCACCAGGTTTAGCACAGTATGAATGGGCCTATTGATCACCTGACCAGTGGGTCATTGTTAAGGTGGCCCCATGGTTCCTCCACAACCAAGAGTAAGTTTCAACCTGAAGAGCTTGGGGTAACTTGAAGGAAGTTTAATATCTGATCAAGAACTACCATTACCCAAACATATGTGCAGTCGTGTATGGTATCTCCTAACACTAAAAACATTAAACATTGAAAAAGAATTGTCGCTGAATATGCATGCTATACTGCGAATGACTGACCATTGCCTTCCCATTGATTTTGTTCAGGTGCGTCCAACCATCCTTCTGGTTCATCCATCATTCAAACATGAATAAGAAGTAAACCCAGGTCACAACTATCAATCCCATTCTCCATAGCCAATCAGACCAGGTTAGCATCGATCACCAGAAGAAGGGGTCATCATTAAGGAGATGAAGCTTCCTCCAAGGACACTAACCTTTGACCCGAAGGGCTCAGGAAACTATCAATAACGTTTAATCTCTAGCTACCGTAAGACCAACCTAAAAAAAATCCCTCAAAAACACTCTGTGAAAGTTGTTATTTTTGCACACCTCAGCTGGCAGGAGCGTTGGAGATGACCCATGGGTCGCTTATCAGACAAACTATAAAAACTCCCGCACACTTTTTAATACACAATGCTTCGGTTCCAGACCTGCATCAGGTAAATCAACTGGTCCTCTTGGAGGGTGATATGTTCAAGAAATACTGAAAGCGCAGGCACCTCAGTTGATTGAAGAAGTAGAAACCCCCAAACTTTATTATGTGGGCAAATGCATAAAAAAACACCAACAC
>NC_085877.1:14149205-14169205 GCF_034702125.1 Engraulis encrasicolus | reverse complement strand
AGGCACACACACACACACACACAGGACGTATTTCTTTGGGGGTTGCTCTAAGTTCTCTGTCTATTTATATCCCCGAAACGCGGAGCGTCGGGGATGTAATGGTTTTGCGTGCGCCGCCGCCGCGTCCGCCGCCGCCGCCGCGTCCGCCGCCGCCGCGTAAGGTCTTTCGTGTTAACGCGATAACTTTTGAACGGATGTTTGGATTTGTCCCAGATTTTTTGGGTGAATGCTCTAGGGCAGGTTCATGAACTGATTCGAGTTTGGAGGTCAACACTTTCAAGATGGCTGAATTCAAGATGGCCGAATTTTTGTTTGGCCCATAACTTCTGACCGGGTGGATGGATTTGTCCCAGATTTGGTGTGTGAATGCTCTAGGGTAGGTTCATGAACTGCTTCGAGTTGGGAGGTCAACACTTTCAAGATGGCTGAATTCAAGATGGCCGAATTTTTGTTTGGTCCATAACTTCTGACCGGGTGGATGGATTTGTCCCAGATTTGGTGTGTGAATGCTCTAGGGTAGGTTCATGAACTGATTCGAGTTTGGAGGTCAACACTTTCAAGATGGCTGAATTCAAGATGGCCGAATTATTGTTTGGCTCATAACTACTGACCGGGTGGATGGATTTGTCCCAGATTTTGTGTGTGAATGCTCTAGGGTAGGTTCATGAACTGATTCGAGTATGGAAGACAACACTTTCAAAATGGCGGAATTTTCATTTGGCCCATAACTTCTGACTGGGTGGATTGATTTGCCCGGTAACACCTTATTTTAATGGTTCACCATTTCAGTGAATCTACCATATTAGGTACAGTGTAATAACCAATGTAACAATATTTAATGTAATGTAATACTAGTGTAATACCAGTGTAACAATATGCAATATCAGGTACAGTGTAATAACGAGTGTAACAGTATGCAATACCATGTAATATAGTGTAATACCAGTGTAACAATATGCAATACCATGTAATACCACTTACGCACAAACACATGATGTAAGTAAAACAATTACATTGTATTAAATATTGTTACACTGGTTATTACACTGTACCTAATGTGGTATATCCACTGAACCATTAAAACAGTATTACCATTTGCCCCATTTTTTGCTTCATTTTCACAATAGTCGTTTGGTTTTAAGCCTATGCACGTCATGTCACGTCTGTATGTATCATATACGTTTATGAAATGGTGGACGGGAGTGGTAGGAATGATGGGGGACTGGAAGCGTCGCGTTTCGGGGATATACCTTAAGCAGTCGAAGGCGACTGCACAGGCAGTCTAGTTTGATTCTAGGACACATACAGTGTCTGGCCACTGCAGTGTCTTGGCAGGAAGTTGTTTCTACCGTAACTGCAATCGCTGTCCAAACTCCACACGTCCTGCCTCATGACACCTAACATCTGTTTTGACAACAGCATGCCATCACCAAGCTTTCAACTGGTGGAGACGTGTGTGTGTGTGTGTGTGTGTGTGTGTGTGTGTGTGTGTGTGTGTGTGTGTGTGTGTGTGTGTGTGTGTGTGTGTGTGTGTGTGTGTGTGTGTGTGTGTGTGTGTGTGTGCGCACACGCATGCATGATTTGGCATATGTGCGTTTTCGCCTGGGTTTTGCATTTGTTTACCATGTGTCACACTCTGAGGACGTGAGGAGAGAAAGCCTGTGACAGGTGTGACAAAAAGCCCAGCTCTGTCTGTGACTGTAGACCCGTGACAAAGACTAGGGTGGGGATGGGGATGGGGGTTGGATAGAAGAGCTAGATAAAAGTTGATAGTATAAACGAAAGAAAGACAGAGGGAACAAGAGATACCCGAGAAGGCAAAAAAAACTTGGAGATAGGGATAGAAAGGTCTGGCAGAGGGAAAGAGAAAGAAAGGGACTGGAGGGAGAGAGAGAGAGAGAGAGAGAGAGAGAGAGAGAGAGAGAGAGAGAGAGAGAGAGAGAGAGAGAGAGATAGGCAGAGAGAGAGATAGGCAGAGAGAGAGAGAGGCAGAGCAAGAGAGAGGCAGAGAAAGGAGACGAGTGAGAGGAAGTTGAAACAGAGAGAAGTGATTCTCCAAAGGGACAGCAGATTAGTGAGACATTTTGAAAGGAGGAAGAGGAAAAGATAGGGAGAGAGGGAGAGAACAACGAGGAAGAGAGAAAGAGGGAGAGGGAGTGAAGGAACGGTGCAACAGTCTGGTGGTGGTGGTGCAGTAGCATACAAATCACCAAGAGATGAATTAAGGAGAGCAAGAGGTGCGAGGGAGAGAATTACGCAACAGCCCCAGTTCTACCTAACCTGCAGATCTATAATTGTCAGCTGCAGAGAGAGTGCAAGACAGTGAGAGAGAGAGAGAGAGAGAGAGATGGAGAGGGAGAGGGAGAGAGAGAGAGAGAATAAAGAAAAAAACAGTGAAGGACAGAATGAGACACAGCCTCAGCAGCAGCAGTTCATTGGAATTGATCGGCGAATCGTTTGATTCGCACTGTGGGGGAAGGCGGCAACAGTAAGGTGGGTAGCGGGTTGAAACTGAAGAGGGGGGTTGAGGTATAAGGGGGTGGGCGAGCTGGGCATTTGTATTGGTGGTGCATGGGGGCCCTAATGTGACTTTGGCAGGCAGTACTGTATGGGGGGCCCTGTGGGTCTGTGCGAAATTGTTCCGCCACTGCGGATAACAAAGTATGAAGGGGGTTGGGGGTATGGTGGCTGTGGTCAGACACAAAGCGCGAATGTTGACAGCTACAGTTGGTCTGGGACCAAAAAAATAACACCCGGGAAGCTTTGGTGTAAACTGGCAAGTTACGTTATGGGGTTTATTACGTTTCAAATGGGCCCAAATAGTACTTTTCTCAAGGTCTCAAAAAGAACAAGCCTCTACACCTGTTTTTTCTTGCATTCTCTCTCAGCGTTCTGCATGAGCCACTGCACGTAGTGGCTGCATAATGTAAAAACAGGAACAGAGTAGTCTGTCACTCTACCTTTCAGTACAGCACTGTTCGGTTCGGTGCAGGTCTGTTCGGTTCGGTACAAATACAATACAGTGCACCTTTAGAGGCCTAATGGTTTACAAACAGGAAACTCATGTATACAGTTTGGGTACCATCGGCCCACAGGGGAAATGTTCTGCATGTCAGATTACCATTCCAGCCCTGTTTACAGCAGTGGGGCATTGCAAAAAGGCCATTGATTGATTTAGGCAACGGGAGTAGTCGATGGCTGAGGACAAGTGATAATATTTCTCTGGGGAGGGTAAGAAAGAGAGAGGAATGGAGGAATGGAGGGAGGGAGAGAGAGAGAGAGAGAGAGAGAGAGAGAGAGAGAGAGAGAGAGAGAGAGAGAGAGAGAGAGAGAGAGAGAGAGAGAGAGAGAGAGAGAGAGAGAGAGGGCAGAAGGGGAGCGGAGGACACTGTTAATAAATAAGTTGTGGAGTGGGGAGGAAATGTTGCCTCAAAATGGATGGAGGGGTATAAAGATGACTGATGAAGAGACAGAGAGAGGGAGAGATTGATAGAGAGAGTGGGAGGAAGAGGGAGATGAGGGCATGTCACTGTTAACAAACAGCAGCCTCACAAAACACAAGTGGAGGAGGGGAGGGGTGGATGGATGGAGCGACATAGAGATGGAAGGATGGAGAGATGGATGGGTGAGGGAAAGGGAGGGAGAAGGGTGTGTCAACATATGATATTAGTTTATTATTTTGTAAATATTCAAAAACAGATCAAATTCGGCAGCAGACAGCAGAGTTCCAATGAGCAGCATAGCTGCAATACCTACTCTGGTCATTAAGGATAGACCGATATATATATCGCTCCGATATCGGGCCGATATTTGCATATTTTAAGTGTATTGTATCGGCCGATACGCGTGTGGTTTTGGCCGATACGCAATATTTATTATTTTATGTCATTTAGGTTTTTTTAAAAGCACCAAGACACTTTATTTTTTTATTACTTGATTGTTAGACATTACTTGATTGTTAGAGTGGGTGTTTAAATGTTGCAAGTTCTACCTCAATTTGATAATGTTGAAGGAATGTTTATTTTTAACTTGAGACCTGGAATATTTGTCATTTTTTAACCCATATCGGCCCCAAATATCGGAAATCGGAAATCGGGTATCGGCCAAGGGTGATGAAAAAAAAAAAAACGGTATCGCATCGGCCATTAAAACACCTGTATCGGTCGACCCCTACTGGTCACCATTCTACACAGTGCACATTTAACAACATAGAGCAGTGTTTCCCAACCAGGGGTACGTGTACCACTAGGGGTACTGTTAAGAAATTCTCTGCATGTATTATTGAAAATATAAGCTTTCTGTTAAAACATGTGAATAAATTCACTGGTACGCGAGCACACCTCAGGGGGTACGCGGAAAAATGTAATAATAGCAAATATATTGAGTGTAGTCACATTGAGATAGAGGAACAGAGCATGTGTGAGGGTGAGGGGGTACTCATCATATGACAAAATGGCTTAGGGGGGTACGCAGGACAAAAAAGGTTGGGAAACACTGACATAGAGCCTTAGAGAACAGTGGGGAGTGGGGAGAGGGGGTTGGGGTGGAGTGAGCTGCCGTGTTTCAAAATGGATGGAGCAATGGAGAGATTGAGGGATAGAGAGATAGATTGGGGAGAGGGCGATGGACTGGGAGGAGGGAAAGGAGGAGAGGGGAGGAGTGGAGTGGACTGACAACTGCAGAGAGCTTTGTGCTCAAGGTCACCAGAAAAATTGGCCCTTGTGTGTTTACCAGCCGGTATCCGCAGAGGGGGCTTTGACGATCCATACTGAAGACAATTAATAGGAGATGAACTTACAGCTACTTAAGTGACCCACGCACACACGCACAAACACACACACACACACACAAACACACACAAACACACGCACACACACAAACACACACACACACACACACACACACACACACACACACACACACACACACACACACACACACACACACACACACACACACATGCATATGCGCAGATGCACACACACACACACAACTACAAACACACACACACACGCACACGCACACGCACACACACACACACGCACACGCACACGCACACGCACACGCACACGCACACGCACACACACACACACAGACTACTCAGGGGATGATGCGATCGTACTGTAGCCGGTCCATCCGTCAGCATTATTATTGACAAATGATTGCATTAGCTCTGAGCGGCTTACCCGCACCCGGCAACCACACAGTACAACCCCAATCCCAACAGGCCGCTGTGTCTCACTGATAGTGTCATTCATACTTAGTTGTCAATCACCGCTCGATTTTCACGGTGTGTGTGTGCGTGCGTGCATGTTTGTTTGTGTGTGTTCATGTCAAGAGAATTCACTATGTCTGTGTGTTTTTCTGTATTTCTATGTCTTGATCCTGTGTTCCTGAAAGAAGAATTCCATATTATGTCTGTATTTTCTGTGTGTGTGTATGTGTGTGTGTGTGTGTGTGTGTGTGTGTGTGTGTGTGTGTGTGTGTGTGTGTGTGTGTGTGTGTGTGTGTGTGTGTGTGTGTGTGTGTGTGTGTGTGTGTGTGTGTGTGTTTGTGTGTGTGCGTGCACACGAGTTTGTGTGCGCATATATGTTGATGTCAGGAGAATCCGCCGTGTCAGTTTGGAGAACCATAAAGCTGAAGATTGGAGGCGTCGGGGGCGAGTGAGGGATTCTGACTAGAGATTAACCTCAGGCTTGAACACCTGCTGCTGAGGGGCGGATGAACATTTACGATAGGCAGGGTACGTTAGGTATGTCGGCACATATATGTACGTACGAACTTGTATGTTAGATAAGCCTAGTGGATTTATAAATAAATAAATAAATAAATAAATAAATAAATAAATCTCATAGATACAACCACCAGGAGAAGAGGGAAGAAGACGCATTATCGAAATCGGCCGTGTAAACGGCAGCATGTCAGGCCTCGTGTGAAAAGCTGCATCTCCCCCTGCAACAGGGAGCTGCCAGCTAAGCCTGCAGGAGGAGCATCAAAGTGGTAGAGGAGACGCAGGGAGAGATGGACTGCAGTGGGGGGTGATGGGATGGGTATGTGGGAGGTATGGGGGGGCGGTGGGGTGCACACAAGGCTGGGGGAACAGGAGAGTAAGTTGGTTGGATGGGAGACATGGAGAGATAAGAGCAGGGCCGGATTAAGATGGTCTGGGGCCCCTGGGCTACAGGTTGCTGTGGCCCCCCCAGAAGGGAAATTTCATGACAAATTTACATACAGTGTCATAATTACAAACTAGGTATTAAGGATAACATGTTCACCAGCTATGTATACTCAACATGACACATGCTCTTTTCAATATTGCATCCTGTCCCAATTCTGCCATTTTACACATTTGGCCACCTTTTGGGCCCCTGGCAGATGGGGGCCCCTAGGCTGCAGCCATGTCTAGCCTGCGTATTAATCCAGTCCTGGATAAGGGAGGGGTGTTGGGTTGTGTGTGAGATGTGTTGGACACAAGGCTGGGGAATGGATGGGTAGGTGGGTTCTTCTGTGCGCAGTGAATTTTGCAGTATTAATTCAACACTTGGTCAAATGGAGCACTCTTCTAGCTAGCCTTACGGTGGAAGGGGGTGGAGGGGCAGGGCTGCATGGGGAATGATATACAAGGCTGGTGGGACAGGAGAGTAGGTTGGTTGGATGGGAGACACATAGATAAAAGGGGGGTTGGGGGTATATGGGATGTGTGGTACAAAAGGCTAGGGGATGGATGGACATTTACAACTGGAGAGGCCATCTTATCTGGCCCCTGATATAATTTGAATGTTATGCAGTTTCACATGAAATGATACGACATGCGTAGAAAAGCAGTCTTAGAAATTAGGTTTGTAATTCAATTAAATTATATTTTCAGGGAACCTAGTCTAGTTGGGGTCTGTTGTAAAGGTGGTAGCCTTCAATATAGACCTAAAATGGTTTTTGTTCATAGTACAGCCCTTGGAGTTCTTCATACAATTTGAAGTGACCCCTCGAATGAAAAAGGTTCCCCATCCCTGACATAGAGATTAAAGTCAACTGGAAGAGTGTCTACATTTGACTCTCTAAAGGTAATGATGATACAATGAGAGGTGTGTGTTGCATACAAGACTGGAGAAGGTTTAAGTAGGTGGGTTGGTAGGCTTGGAGATATTGAGAAGCATTGGAGCGATGCAAAGTCCCCATAAAAAAAAGTTTTGGGAAAGTAAGACAAATTTCCTCGTTTTTTGTTGTTCACTGAAGAAAATGTCTTCGTGTGTATGAAATGTGCTATAAAAATAAACTTTACTTGAACAAAAAAAACAACCCAATTTGACTTGTTGTTTCAAGACTTTTGGAGGCGACTGTATGTGTGTGTCATACATACAAGGATTTTTGAACGGATAAGAAGGTGGGGTGGTTTGGTTGGGTGGGAGCTATGGGGGAGCATGGGAGGGAGGGGGTAGAGCATGGCATAAAATTGTGGACGATGTTTGATGGAAGGTGGGTTGGTGGGGGAGATATAACAAGTGTTGGAATGAGGAACATGGAGCTCTGTATCTTGAGTACTCCCTAAGGGCAACTGAGCAAATAAGCCAAGCTGGCCAGGTAAACAAATCAACATCACCCCAAATGCCCCCCTCTAACCTGAGCGATCCCTCGCAGCTTTGGCTGGGCCCAGGACAAAGTCACTGCAAAAAGGGCCCCCCACCCAATACTAACAATGTAAAGAGGACCCAATTCTGGGTCCCCTCTTTCCATGGGCCTGGGACAAGTGACCTGTTTGTCCCCCCTGTCGGCTTCCCTGCTCACAGGTTCAAGAAGTAACAGTCCAGCTATTCCATATTTCCAGTATCCATTTTAATCGAAAATCCACTAATTCCAATTAGCACACTTTGGCATATGGGCCAATTAGTGAAATCACTAGGATGACAGAGAAGTATAATCCCAACAGGGCAGGTATTTCACCTCTTCAATTTTGAGCTTCTATCCTCAGAGACATACAGTATTTTAGGATGGCCAATGTCAATATGGGACATTGCTAAAATCCCAATGGAATTAGGGCAATAAATAGCACAGGGACGCTGTCTGGGATCACCTTGGCCCTTATTTTGGTTCTTTTCTTTTCAGATTCATTCATCATTTTTGTATATCACACACATATTTATCCCTTGTACTGTTTTTCCACATAATGTTTAGTTAATAACATATGTGTATGTGATCCGAGTGTTATGCCATGTCTTTGCTCACATTCAAAATGTTCAAACTACCCCTCTCCTGAGGAGTCGATTGCCAGAATGCATCAGATGAAAAGTGCCTTGGATGACTCTGTTCTCCTTTGGAGAGTGCATTGTATTGTACTGTATTGTATTGCATTTATATTCATTTACATTCACATTAGCTGCAACCTGCAACATCCTTTGTCTCATGTTGAAGACGTCACCCAGGTGCTTGAGGCCTCAGCGTAGGCCTTCATGACAATATTGAACTTGCTGCCAGTGTTGACGTTTTTCAAAATCAATTTAACACTATATCATTAGAAGTGTATGCATTTTGACACTATTTTATTTCCCTTCCCCAGTGTCTCACCTTGATGATGTCGCCCAGGAGCTTGTTGGCCTCGGCGTAGGCCTTCTTGACGGCCTTGAACTTGTTGCCCAGCCCCATGCTGTGGGCCTGGAAGTGCAGGTTGGTGTACTGGCCGCCGGGGATCTCGTTCTCGTACACGTCAGCGTTTCCGGACTTCATGGTGGCCGTGCAGTCGAAGGGCGCATACAGGCCTCTGGCCACCTCCCAGTACTCACTGTAGTCGTAGACTTTGTCCAGGGATATGCCTGTTGAAGGGAGAAGGGGTGAGATGGGGATAGAGAGTTGTTGGTGAAGCAATGTACGTATGTATTTTTAAAATCTTTGTATTTGATCATTATTTCTTCTTAATGCTTTGACAAAAGAAATGAACTTGTCATGTCTACATATCTCCAAAGCTTTTCATTTCAATTTTAGAGCGAGAGAGATAGAGAGAGAGAGAGAGAGAGAGAGAGAGAGAGAGAAAGAGAGAGAGAGAGAGAGAGAGAGAGAGAGAGGGAATAATAGGCACCTGGCAATAAAGCACATAAATCAAGCATTTGAAATAGTGTTTGAGCAGTCCTCCATGTGTGGTTATAAAGGCTGAATGATGTCTCCATTCCTAGGCCTATTAATCTGGCATTATTACATATTTCCTCAGCTCTCTGGCAGTTGTAAAAATGACAAACTATTTGTTAAACACCTGCACGTTGCATTCGTCACTCGAGTTGTGTAAATTGCACAACATTTTGGCAAGCTGTTAAAAAATGGTCCGCAATCGACTAGAACTGTCTACAGTCCTTAATTAGTATGTATGGTTTTGCATTCCGGCCCAAAACATACAGCGCACCGCCGCGCTGACTGAACAGAAAATGTTCAGAACAGGATAGGACACATTTCAACACTTCTCGGGAACATGCTTTTCCCTTTTTTCACTGTTTGTTGAATAAATTACATCTAAAATGAATCTCGATTACTGTTGAATTTAGCCTGATCAGAGGCAGAGGAGATGAGTCAGATTCCTGTATCTGGCTGCCAGGAAAAAAGAGGTGAGGGTTCTGTAGAGGACTGCTGGCTCACCGAGCTGCTGCTTTGTTGTGCTGAGTAACATGTAGCCAAATTTAGAATGTAAATAGCACCACGTAACTGTGTTAAGGAGGAGAGGAGTAGAACAGGGGATCTGCTGCCCGGCCTGATTTCCTGTCAGTCTCAAGGGTGCCAAACCTGTGCTCTGATAACGCAGTCTAAAACCCAATGCATCAACATATGACGTCAAACGACCAGGTCTCAATACATGATGCCAACGATCACCGTTTTATGTCGCATATTGATGCAAATAGGGCCGCCAGCGTGACAAAGATGTTTCAGTGATGGTTAAGTTTAGGGAATGGTTTAGGTTTTTTGGTTTTTCAACACTGGGGTCGGGACCCCATGTGGGGTCGCCTGGAATTCAAATGAGGTCGCCTGAAATGTCTCAAAGTGTGTGAAAAAATACTGATAAATGTTACTAATTTATACACTGTGTGCAGAATTATTAGGCAAACATGTTTTTTGACCATTTTGTATTTTTTATGCATATTTTCCAACAGCAATCTATATGAACATGAAAACCTATTTGATTTAAGCATTCCAGGTCATGTATATTTGTATAATAAGATGGGGGTGTGGTCAAAGGTGCCCAACACCTTATATCAGGTGTGCATAATTATTAGGCAACTTTGTTTTCTTCTGGGAAAATGGGCCACAAAATAGATCTAACAAACTCTGAAATGACTATAAACAATTTTGAAGTGTTCTAGAGGGATGTGGCTGTCTTGAAATTTGCAAGATGTTGGTCACGTTCGCACAGAACTATCAGATGCACCGTTACAAAGTCATCAGTCTCTTAAGAAATGTCACTGGCAAACATTGAGAAGAATTTAACGTGAAACTACAAAATAATTATTACCCTGCAGTCCTATCATATTCCAGAACAGAAACCAACACAGAGTGTCCAGAAGAACAGGGTATTGAGCACTCAGAGACATGGCCAAGGTAAGAAGGGATGACACCAGACAACCATTCAACAAGTTAATTAAGTCAAAACGGGGGCAAAAATACCTGGGGACAAAATTTTCAAAGGTTTTATGGACTTGGGAAAGCGACTCTTGACAGACAGGGTGGATGAACCCATGGCTGTATCTTTTAGAGGGAGAAAATTGCCTCTTTTACGAAGACAATGGTATTTATGCAGTAATCTGCTGGTATTTGAGTGGAACTCAGCAACTGATCTGAGTGTGCACATTACTGATCTAGCCATAGGCTCATCAACCTGGTCCATTAACAGTCACTTTCACTAGTTCATAAAACCATTGAAAAAACTGTCTAAAGACATTTCTTGACCCAGTTACTTGTTGAGTGGTCTTCAGGTTTCAGCCTGTTTTACCGTGGCCATGTCTCTGAGTGCTGAATACAATGTTCTTGTGGACAGTCGATGTAGGTTTCAGTTCTGGAATATACCAGCACTGCTGGGTAATAGTTTTGTGGCAGTTTCATCTTCAATTCTTCTCAATCTGGCAGTTACTTTGTGAGCTCATGTCATGTGACACTGATGGCTTGTAACGGTGCATTAGATGGATGTGACCAATATTTCAAGACAGCCACACCCCTCTAGAAGACTTCAAAATTGTTTATAGTCTTTACAAAGTCTATCAGATCTCTTTTGTGGCTCATTTTCCCAGAGGAAAATAAAGTTGCCTAATAATTATGCACACTAATTTTGCCCTGATATAGGCTATTGGGCTCCTTCGATCACACTGTCTCTTATTATACCAATATGCATGACCTGGAATGCTTAAATCCAATAGGTGTTCATGTCCATAAAGGGTGGTGGCGGACAATATGCATAAAATGGACGATATTGTCAAAAAACGTGTTTGCCTAATAATTCTGCACACAGTGTACAACATAACTATTGAATATTCTGTTTCAAACACCATTTACACGCTTAGACTGCCCTAGCAAGTATATATAGGTTTAATAGCCTACAACTTGTGTAGCTGAGTCATGTTTTAATTTTTGTCATTAAAAAAGTGTATGGGGTCGCCAGAGACTAAAAAAGGTTGGGAACCACTGGCTCAGGTCTAGGCAGCCATGATGGCATGCAAAAGGGGTAACCTTTGGCCTCATATTGAGCCCTGTTCATAAATACTGTATAGAGGACCTTTGGCGTCATACAGTATGTTGACACCTTGGGTGAGAGACAGGGTTGGTCGGTCATCAGGCTACCAAACTCTGACACCATGTCAGGCTTGTTGTTGCAGTAATCAAAGAGCATGCACAACATCAGTGGCAAACATCACACCATCTGGCACTATCACCATCTAATCCTAACTTCCTCTGAATCTCTTCTTCTCTCACTTACTACCATTGCTTTGCTTTCTTACAGCAAAAGCATGACTTGACAAATAACGCGGTGTGACAGAACACAGACACGGAAGTAACACAAAGTAGTGCAGAGCGCCACTACGTATGCAGTCCTTTAACACACCATTGGGTTTGCTCAGGCCTCTTCCATTAGGACTTACACAAATATCTCATTTTAGTGGGCAGACAACCTCTATAGGTATCTCATTCCTCAGCCTTAAAGGGGTTTTGTGTGTGTGCAGTGTGTGTGTGTGTGTGTGTGTGTGTGTGTGTGTGTGTGTGTGTGTGTGTGTGTGTGTGTGTGTGTGTGTGTGTGTGTGTGTGTGTGTGTGTGTGTGTGTGTGTGTGTGTGTGTGTGTGTGTGTGTGTGTGTGTGTGTGTGTGTGTGTGTGTGTGTGTGTGTGTGTATGCATTGTATTCAGTATGCTGTATGTGTGCATGTGAATGGTATACGTTTATGTATGCGTGCATGCATGTGTGTTTGATAATAGTTGTGTATGTGTGTAAGTGTGTGTATGGGCATGGTTGCGCGCACGTGTGCCTATGTGTGCGTCTGCATAAAAGCGTTCACTTGTAAGAGAAGCTACTTACAAAATGACCCTACGTGCACACAGGGGACAATGTAAACATTTCGCCACTCAAATGGGCTTGAAAATGAAAATGGGGTTGGTGGTGGCGCCGCCTTCCTTGCAAAATCGCTGAAGAAGCTGTTTTTCTTCTCCTTTCCTTCCTCTTCACTAGCTGTCTCGCTCGCTGGCTCACTGCGTTTATTACTTGGCCCCTAATGAGAAACTCTCCCTTTTTCTCTTTGAACGAGGTGGAAAGCGAGTGGACAATCATCAGCCTCATGATTGTTTGCCCTTAGAAGACCAAAAGGCCTGCAATGCATGGCACCAGAAGCAACAGCAGCAGCAGCAGCAGAACAGTCAACTTTCACTGTTAATTCAACATTTGAAAGGTTCAGATGCAAAGCCCTCGAAGAGCATTTGTGCTTTGTGAACAGTTTTGCTCCAACACTTAAGTAAATGGGACTACACATGCTCAAGCTAGAATAGTGTTAAACAGTGTTACTCTCTTGAGAGTTCAATGAACACAGAGAAAAGAAGGACTTTGGTTTTGCAGTGTTTATTCAGGTCGAAGAGAGCCCGAATTAACACTAGTCTAGAGTGTAGTACTACTGTATTGTCTCATTCGCTAAGTGTTGAATCAACACTGCAAATTGAATCCATTCCAGTCCATTCCTGGACTTAATCCAGGATTTAGATTTATGATCTATTCAAGTGTTGAATTAAAATAGCAAGAGTTACTATGGCAAGCATGGCCCATTGACCATTGACAGGGACAGACTATGATTCCATGGGCCCCTGGACCAGACAACAAGCAATATGAGAATGCAAATATAAAGAGGCTAGAGATTCAGGGCCCCCTTGACTCTCGAGCCCCTGGGCCTGGGCCCAGTAGGCCTGTGCAGTAATATGTTCCTGAACATTGAGCACTAACAGCCAAAGCCATTGTTATCATACCAAAAGGCCTGCATGGCAGCAGTAGCCACCAGGGAAGCCAAGAGGGGATGGGGTGAGGTGGGCAAACCTTGTCAGTTGTCCTGGGCTCAGGGAGAGAGGGTGCCCAGTATTGGTTTCCAATGCATTGTATGTATGTGGGTCAAAGACTGGGCTCGGACATTAGGTGGCACAGCGGCATCTAATGCCCATGTAATTGGTGGTTGCTATGCTGCAATGAATGTGTTTCTTAGATGGTCCACTAAAAAAAATAAAAAAAATAAATAAATCCATACAATAGTGGCACTGGCTGTCGTGCCGTCCTGACGTGTGCTGAGGTAATGATGGAAAGCTCGCACATCCACAGGAACGTCTGACCTGGGAGCAGGACCACAAGTGACTAGATGATACTGAGAAAAAAGTCCGCTGCACGACCAGGATTTCTTTTGCTCCCAAAAATTTATTTTACGTGACGTTTCGGGTTTTACCCCTTCTTCAGACGTGAGAAGAAGGGGTAAAACCCGAAACGTCACGTAAAATAAATTTTTGGGAGCAAAAGAAATCCTGGTCGTGCAGCGGACTTTTTTCTCAGTATCGTCCTGACGTGTGCTGCCACTGAAACGTCACTGACCCACTGTCTTGGGTTAGGGGGCCCTTTCAGATGACTTTGTCCTGTTACCTTACCTGTTACCGATCCACTTTGTGGCTTGTGGCACATAAGGCCTTCACAGAGCACCTCCACTTCTCCCGGTCAGCTGCTGCAGTCCTCGCTTCAGCCCATGATGTCCATCCTAGCTCTTTTCTTTCTTTCTCCACAGTGCGTCTCCAGGTGGTCTTCGGTCTTCCTTTTCTTCTTTTCCCTTCTGCTGCCCAGGTCATTGCTATATTGCAGTCATTGTTGTGGTCTTGCCATAGTATGTGTCCAATCATTTTCCATCTACGGAGTTTCACTTCTTCACTCAGAGGCTTCATCTCAGCTCTTTCTAGTAGGTCTTCAGTTCTGACGTGATCTTGCCAATGTTTATGGAGTATTCTGCGCAGGCATCTGTTATGGAACACATCGACTGCTTTGTTGTCTCCTTTGTTCATTTTCCATGTTTCACTTCTATATAGCAAGACTGGCACCACTAGTGTCTTGTAGAGTCTTAGTTTTGTTTTCCTTGTGATGCTGTTGGAGCTACAGATCTTCTTGAGTCTGACGAAGGCACCTCTTGCTTTTGATGGTTCTTTAGGTCTTTCATCCCTCCTCCCTCTTTACAAACTGTGGCTCCCAAGTATGTGAACTACTCCACCTCTTCAATGTCTTTTCCATCTATCTGAATTCTTTCCTGGTTGCTTGCATTAATCCTCATTGTTTTTGTTTTTTTCTCTGTTGATCTTAAGACCTACCCGCCTGGCCTCTTCATCCAGCCTTGTTCTTTTATTATGAATTTGTTGTTTTGTAGAGGATAGTAATGCTATGTCATCTGCAAAGTCCAAGTCGTCTAGTTTTGATGTTAGCTTCCATCTGATTCCATTCTCTCCCTGTCTAACTGTTCTTCTGATGATCCAATCCATCACAATCAAAAATTAGAATCCTGACATATTGCAGCCTTGTTTGACACCAGCTTTAATGTCAAACCATTCACATATTTCTCCCTGGTCATCCACTGCACACTGGAAGTCTTCATAGAACGTTTTGACCATCCTCACGATCTTCTCTGGGATTCCGTACTTTTCCATGATTATCCACAGGCTCTTGTGATGGACAGAGTCGAAAGCCTTCTCAAAGTCTACAAAATTAATATACAGTGTTGCTTGCCACTCATTAACCTGTTCTATGATGTTCCGTAGTATGAAGACTTGCTCTGTTGTTCCCCTTCCTTCTCTGTAACCTGCTTGTTCTTTTTTTAGTCTGCAGTCAACTCCATGTCTTATACGATCTACAATAATCCTGCCGTGTATCTTTCCCACAATAGTAGGGTTATGCCTCTTGAGTTCTTCCATTCTTTGAGGTTTCCTTTCTTTGCTAGTTTGATGATGAGTCCTTTCTTCCAGTTTGTTGGGATCTTTTCATGTTTCCATACATTCCCTAGAAGTTGGTGCACTTTTATCGCTGAGAAGTCTGCATCAGCTTTCAATAGCTCAGCTGTGATACAGTCGATTCCTGGTGCTTTACAATTCTGCAGTTTCTTTATTGCGTCTTTGACTTCAACAATTGAAGGTTCATTTCTGTGATCTCCTCGATTCTGTTATAGAAATCACATTCATCATCTTCTTTTACTGGGTTTTCCGGTTCTTCTGCATTAAACACGTCCTTGAAGTGTTCTGTCCATCTTAACTTAATTGCATCTCTTCCGCTGACAAGGTTTTTATTTTTGTCTAGTACTGCTGTGCTCTGTCTAGGTCTCTCATTACATAATGTCTTTGTGAGTCCATATAGGGTCTTCATGTGTTGTTTTCTTGCAGCATATTCAGCTTCACTAGCGATGTTCTCCAACCCTTTCTTTTTGTCTGCTTTCATACTTCTCTTCACCTCATTCTTCTTCTCTGCATACTTCACCTTTAACTGCTTCTTGATTCTTTCCAAATGTGTGTTTAGGATTTCCTTATTTAGTCTTTCTCTTTGTTCGACAAGGTTCCAAGATTCTTCGCTGATCCATGGCTTTTTCTTTTTCCGTGGTTTTCCAAGGACTTCTTCAGCTACTTCTTTATATGCCTTCTCAATTACTTGGGCTTCACATTCCACCTCTTCATCTCCTACTGCTTTCGCTTCCTTTTCTAGCGCCTGGAACCTGTTTCGCAAGCTGATGGAAAAGGTCTTTAAGATGGTTTTATCTTTCAGCTTTGCCGTCTCATACTTGACTCTGGAGTTCTTCTTTTCTTCTTTGATGTTGATTGTTGTGCTTACGAGGTAGTGGTCACTTCCGATATCCGCAGATCTGTGTACTCTTGACTAATGTATGATCTATCTGATTCCTGGTCTTCCCGTCTGGGGATATCCAGGTTGCTTTATGTATCTCTTTATGTGGGAAGAAAGTTCCTATTATTACTAGCTCATTCATATCGCACATCTCACACAGCCTTTCTCCGTTGTTATTCTGCTGTCCGAGACCGTGCTTGCCCATAACCCTGTCATAATCTTTGCTTTCCTGTCCTACTTCAGCGTTCATGTCTCCAGTTACAATCAACATGTCATGTTTATTTCTACTGTCTAGCACATTCTGCAGTCTCGCATAAAATTGATCTTTTTCTTGTTCTTCTGCATCTTCAGTGGGTGCGTAGATATGTATGATTGTCATCTTGATGTGTTGGGAGTGGTATCTGGCTTGAATGATTCTCTCATTGACAGGAGTCCAGTCAATCAGGGCTTTTGCTGCTGTTTTTGACATCAGTATACCTACTCCTTGTCTATGGTTGTCGTCGTCTCTTCCAGAGTAGATGATGGTTTCTCCTTCCACCCCCATGGGATCTCCACCTTAACGTGGTGGGGTGGTTTCCATGACCGTGTCTCTATGACCCCCAGAGCTATGTCGGGTAGGGCCACCCAAGCCGAACAGGTCGAAGGAGACCAGACAAAGAGGGATCCCACTGGCCCTCCAGGTTGGGGGTTGGGCTGTGGGCTGATAACCCACACTCGGAAAAAACAAATTATTACAGAAACCAGAAACAGAGCACCATATCCGGGGAATGCTGAAGCCAGTCCTCAGGAGAGACACCATGACGCACAGGGGTCAAAACCGACAGGACACCCGTTTTTCGTGGTAGGGCAATGAAACGCTGCCTATTCACTTGAATTGCCCGACTGTTGCCTAGCGACCCACTAGTTTGATGCCCTTTCGGTAGCCTACCGTCACATGGTAATCAAACATTTCAAACAAGCCATTTAGGGTTAGGTTTAGGGTTAAGGTTAGGGTTAAGGTTAGGGTTAGGTTTAGGTTTAGGGTTAGGTTTAGGTTTAGGGGACATAAGGTGTAAGTACCGAAAGGGCGTCGAATTAGTGAGTCCCGAGTGTATCAGCAGTGTTCTGTCAGCACCCCCTCCCCGCCCCTGCAGACGCTTGGATAACCATAGCAGCAGTGGGGCAATTCAAGTGAATAGGCAGCGTTTCGTTGCCCTACCACGAAAAACGGGTAATAACGTGAATGCACCACGAAAATGAATCTATTTTTTTCGTGAAGACTTTACGAAAGGCGTGAGATAGGGCTCCTTGGGCTGAATAGGCCACTGCTGCACCCTGACAACAGTACTGCACAAAGAATGTCGAGCACTACATCCACACAGCCACCGCTGCCACCACCGAAACAACACTGAAGCACTGAAGGGGAGATTTCCACCCTCTTTTGTTTAACCATCGTGTCGTACATGTCGATGGCTAATCCAGAGATTTGTGTGCTGTGCCGTGCCATGCAAACGCAAACGGATTTAGTTGGACACATGTGCCAGTAGGGGAGGGGAAACACTTTGCATTGCATGTTTAAGAGAGAGCGAGAGAGAGAGAGAGAGAGAGGGAGAGAGAGAGAGGGGGAGAGAGAGAGAGAGAGAGAGAGAGAGAGAGAGAGAGAGAGAGAGAGAGAGAGAGAGAGAGAGAGAGAGAGAGAGAGAAGGGAAAATAAATATTGTTCCATTAGTGTTGGGGAGATACGCTGTACATGTTTAAGAGAGAGAAAGAGAGACGGAGAGGCGATAAATAAATAATGCGAAGGACGTGACGATAATCAAATACGATGCCTTGTGCAATTTACAAAAGCGGAGGAGTGCGTGTGTGTGTGTGTGTGTGTGTGTGTGTGTGTGTGTGTGTGTGTGTGTGTGTGTGTGTGTGTGTGTGTGTGTGTGTGTGTCTGTGTCTGTCTGTGTGTCTGTGTCTGTGTGTGTGTGTGTGTGTGTGTGTGTGTGTGTGTGTGTGTGTGTGTGTGTGTGTGTGTGTGTGTGTGTGTGTGCGTTTGTGTGTGCACCTGTGTGTACGCCTGTGATTGTGGTTCACAGGAAACCTAATTATGCTAAGGCTTGTTTTAAAAACTTAGTTCAAAAGTGACAGATGGCTGTCGAGATCACTGTACGGATAGATGTAGCGATAAAGACAGATGGGCGAACAGAGAGAGAGAGAGACAGACAGACAGACAGAAAGAAGGAAAGACAAACAGACAGACAGACAGATAGAAGGAAAGACAGATGGATATACAGGCGAGAAGGACCGGCTTGGAAGACAAGAACACTGCTGCTTCATCAGCTATCGTCGAAAAACAATAGAAGGATGAAAGACACCCCCCCCCCCCAAAAAAAAAAGAAATAAAATCAAAGACATACAAGCCGGCATCAAACAAGACAGAGACAACAGAACTAGCAGATGGCTGCAAATATTGGGAGGGGGGTGGGGGGCAGACAATATTTAAAGCAGCCAAACAAAAGACGAGCGTGTGTGTGTGTGTGTGTTTGTTTTTCAGGGGTGTAATCAAAGCACACTAACCACACAGAAATTGGTAATTTGGGACTTCCTTTATGTTTATCCCAGTACCAAGGACATTGAAATCAACAATAGCTGAGAACGTGAGGCCGTCAGGGAAGGCAGCTGAACGTTAGTCTGGTTATCAGGGCTTCAAAGCTGTGCGAGCATTTGGTCTGGCATACTGCAGTTGTCAACCCATTTCTCAGAGGGAGATGCAAAGGGCGTGTCCAGCTCATAAAATGGTTCCGTATGCTAGGCCCTACCGTGCCGCTAACAGTAGGGCACTCATCTACTATGCGGCCGACCAGGGTTCGATTCCGACCAGAGCCCTTTGCCGACCCTTCCCCATCTGTCTCTCCCAACTCGCTTCCTGTCCTGTCGTAAAAATGAAGGCTTGAAAAGCTCCAAAAAATACTAAAAAGAAATATTTCCATATGCTACAGCTTGAAGCTACAATCGACAACACCACCCATTACATCCTTTTAACTGCACTGGCACATCAATACTTTGATGGAGATGACTGCGCATGCATGTGTGTGCGTGTGTGTATGTGTTTTGGAGTGTCATTAGATCAGTGTTTCCCAACCAGGGGTATGTGTACCACTAGGGGTACGCGAGCACATTGCAGGGGGTACTTGGAAAAATATAATTTAAAAAAAGACATGGAGCTTAGTTACATTGGGATAGAGAAAGCGATATAAAACTTGACTTAGGGGGTACTCATGGCTCAACGAAAATGCTTAGGGGGTACACAAGACAAAAAAGGTTGGGAAACACTGCATTAGATAATACTAGCCATACAATAATCAATAATCTCTATGTCGCTCCTTAAGCTCAACAGGACCACGGTTGCCAGATTGGTAGGTTTTGCGTGCAATGGGGCAGTTTAGGACCACCATCGGTGTGTCAAAAAGCATATTGGGCAGGTTTTGTTTGTGGATATATGGCCATAGAAGTCAAAAGCAGATCAACTTGGATGAGATCTAGTTTCTCCATGCTTTCCCTGAACATTAATTAGGCTGGAAATCATCATTTACATCTGGCAACCCAGTCTAAAATAGCCAAGCTTTTGAATCCATCTTTTGATGGCAGCCCAAAGTGGCCTTGTTTGTCAATCAGTCGCTGTTGGGCGAGGG
>NC_085877.1:14119205-14136705 GCF_034702125.1 Engraulis encrasicolus | reverse complement strand
GGAAAAAAAGTTTTTTATAAATGAAAACACATATTAAGATTAAACACAATATCATTATCAAGTTAGCATGAGCTCAGATGTCAGTCATGTATACAAAAGGATTAAAATGGCTAAAATGCAGTGAATTCCCTGTGGTGTGACTCCATTTTCCTGCGGTGTGACATGCCTATGCAATGCGTTGATGCAGGACACATTTTCCCGAAAATGGCAAAAATAAGGTGAAATTCCACAGACCACTAAGTGCTTTATTTTTCTCTCGTTTTTTCTCTATTTTTATCCATCATTTTTTTCAGGAATTTGAAAATTTTTTTTTTTTTTGTGTTACGCCCTTAAACGTCAACCACCCAAATACAGATGAAAATACACACACACACACACACACACACACACACACACACACACACACACACACACACACACACACACACACACACACACACACACACACGCACGAAAGCACGCACGCATGCACACACACACACACACACACACACACACACACACACACACACACACACACACACACACACACACACACACACACACACACACACACACACACACACACACCTACGCATACAAGCACAAACAGGGAAATTCAACACAAAAACACATACAAACAAACGTACACACACGAACGCAAGCACGCACACAGATACACACACACATGCAAAGAAAAGCACACGCACGCACGCACGCACGCAGAAACACATTCACGCACAAATGCACACACAGACAAACACACCCACACCCACACAAAACATTCCCGTAACAGTGTGCGCCTCTAAAAACAAATCCTTGCACAACAACTGGTCGATAAAAGTGGACACTTACAATCTTTGGCGCCGTTAGGAGAATCTAACCGTCTGACATTTCACCAACCTAACACTCCTCAGTCTAAATGTAGTGTGGTGACACCACTAAATACAACACCATCAACTCAGCCGAAGAGAACACAAGGGAGACAACGCAATACGTGTCCACGACAGCCAACACCCATTTGCAGGACAGAAGAAAGTCCAGTAGATCACTGCGGTGGCAGGGTACTGATCTTCTACAAAGCCCAATATCCCAGAGAATCTTATTGGATTAGCACAGTGATTCCCAAACTGTGGGGTTCGGGGCCCACTGGTGTGCCCTGAAGGTGTTCCATGTGGGCCCTGAAGGTGTTCCATGTGGGCCTTGAAATCAATTTAAAATCAAAATAATGCTTGTGTGTATGTTGCTGTTGACTAATTATTTGTGTTTTATAGTTTATTGGGTCAGAGTTGGGCCCTGAATATTAGTGAAAATTCTCAATTGGGCCCCAAATTGGGAAATTATGGGAACCCCTGGATTACAGTAGGCCTATTGTCTTTAGAATATTGTGTTATCATTGTTTATACATTAAGTAGCGATTCAGTAACAGTTTTACGCTTTGTAAGTCACTTAACTACTTGTAGAATGTCACTTTATCATCCCATTATGGTTCATATTTAGTGTTTTGTCATTTTAGCACAACTGTTACATTTTGTCCCTCATTGCAATGCGGTACAGCATGCATGGCGTACGTGGCCATTTTAAGAGCCAGCACATTTTTGCTACTGAATACTTTCATTTATCTCGCTAGTATTGTGTGCTGACATTATTCATTTCAGCCCGGAGCAACAGCATTCATTCAATATGTGCACTGCTGCTGTCTTCTTGAAAGACAATTCACGACAAGTCTAAATTCATGTCTACATGTGAGTCTACTACTTCCTAGAATGTCAAGGTTATATCGCAGCAGCCCCAGTCAATTCATCAGCCCAAGTTTCCCACTGCACAACATGGTTGCTTCAGTGACCTTGTGACGTGTCTTTACCACACGGTAGCAGCCCAATCCCTATATAACTCCAAAGCCACATGACACAAGACACACAAAAACAGCAACAAATCTTAATCCCCTGCAAAACACAAGAGGAATAAGGGCTATTAATGGAGACGAAAAAGGGTGGGATGGACATGAATCTAAACTAGCTCTCAGTTTAGCCTGCAAGCCTGTTTGGCAGTTTGTCTGGACTTCTGTCTGTTAGCTTAAGTGTCTGTCTCTCAGTCGGAGTGTCTCTCTGTCTGTCAGTCTGTCTGTCTGCCTGTCGATCTGTCTGTCTTTGTCTCTGAGAGGCCATAGCTTCCATGTTCAAAGGAGTTTAGCAATCAAGTATTATATTGTCCAACTTTTTGGCAATTTGTCTGAACCTCTGTCTGTCATCCTCAGGGTTTGTGTACGTCCGTCTGTCTGTCTGAGCGCCTGCCTGTCTGTCTGTCTGTGTAACACTTAATAATAATATTTGCATAAAAACATTTTCATTTAAGTCCAGCTATTACATTTGGTTCTCTCTCTCTCTCTCTCTCTCTCTCTCTCTCTCTCTCTCTCTCTCTCTCTCTCTCTCTCTCTCTCTCTCTCTCTCTCTCTCTCTCTCTCTCTCTCTCTCTCTCTCTCTTCGACATACATGTTTGTTCATTATAGCTTATCCATTTGTCATTAACTTTGTTTTGTAATGTTTTACTCATTTAAGTCCCTGAGGCATGCTGTTGCCAGAGTGCTTTGAAGGGTGCAGAAATTAAATGCGTTATTATTATGACTACATTGCCTGCACATCTCCATCTTCCTATTTGCAATCCATTTACGTATTTGCTTTTTGTCTTCTCATTTTTCTTTCTTTCTTTCTTCCTTTCTTTTTCTTTCTTTCTTTCTCTTTCTTTCTTTCTTGCTTTCTTGCTTTCTCTTTAACTCTTTCTAATGCCTCTCCAGCACCCTCTTCTTCCCCTCCAAATTCCGTATTTCTTTCTTTATCTCTGTCTTTCTTTCTTTCTTTCTTTCTTTCTTTCTTTCTTTCTTTCTTTCTTTCTTTCTTTCTTTCTGTCAAGGTCAGACACAGGAACATACTATCCACAGAATCCACATTTGGTTTTTGCTTCTGTGCTTTTTGTCCTGCTTGTCTTCATCACCCGGTGTTTGGCCTGCATGGTGCCTCAGGCAATACAAGGTCATCCGTGGCGGTCAGCAGGGCTCTGTCTGCTACTGTACATCACTAACATGCCACAGACATGCTGACGGGCAGTAGCAGGACACATCCATGCTCACCTCCATGCAATTCAGATATTTGCCTTTGCCCTACTCTTTTCTTTCTTTCTTTCCTTCTTTCCTTCTTTCTTTCTTTCTTTCTTTCTTTCTTTCTTTCTTTCTTTCTTTCTTTCTTTCTTTCTTTCTTTCTTTCTTTCTTTCTTTCTTTCTTTCTTTCTTTCTTCATTTCTTTCTTTCTTTCTTTCTTTTGGAAAGTATTTCTTGTACTTGCACTTCTCAAGTGGTCCTTTGCCTGTTTGTCCTTATCGTCTGGTGTTTGGTCTGTGTGGTGCCTTGGGCAGTGCAAGGTCATCAGGTCAGCAGGTCATGTGTCTGCTGCATCACACATATGCTACAGACATGCTGACGGCCAGAAGCTGGACACATGCACACACACACACACTCACACACACATACAGTGTACTGTACAAAAACATAGACACAAGGACACACACCATACACTTGCACAAACCTGCAGCACACACACACGCACACGCACGCGTGTACATACACACACCCGCCTGCAAACACACACACACGCGCACACACATACACGCACACACACACACGCGTGCTCGCACACACACGCCCACACAGACACACGCACACACACACACACACACACATACACACACAAACACACACACACACACACACACACACACACACACACACACACACACACACACACGGACAAACACACACATACACAAACACCCACACAAACAGAGAACTTGGACCAACGCAGCACCAGATTCCATTAACATCAGTGAGGAACAGGAAACTCTGCAGCTCTGTATTGATTGACACGGAGAGTGCCTACACTTGACCACTGATTGATTGACAGACTGGCACCAATCTGCCGTCTATCGATTTGCTGCAGGGGTCGGGGAAGTGTGTGTGTGTGTACGTGTGTGTGTGCGTACTGTACGTGCATGTGTGTGTGTGTAAGAGAGCAAGTGTTGGTGTTGGTTTATGTGTGTGAGAGCAAACGTGCCTGTGTGCAGGCATGCGTCCGTGTGTATGTGTGTGTATGAATGCGTGTGTGTGTGTGTGTCTGTGCGTACATGTGTGCATGCATGTGTGTGTGTGTATGTGTGTGTGCATGTATGGAAGGGATGTTGTTTATGACTGAAGGATGGTGGTGTTGTGAAGGCGTGTGAGTCCTGACAGACAGAGTAGCCCCCTTGCTCAACTGGCTCCCAAGACAACTGCCATGATGACTGACAAGGCCTTCGGCCCTCACTGATGACCCCGGACGCAGAGGGACGCTTTCGAGTTCACTTGTTCTCTCTCTCTCTCTCTCTCTCTCTCTCTCTCTCTCTCTCTCTCTCTCTCTCTCTCTCTCTCTCTCTCTCTCTCTCTCTCTCTCTCTCTCTCTCTCTCTCCCTCATGCTTTTTGGTTGTTCATTTGTTCATTTATAAGACTATTGACTCCTGCCTTACTTCTTTGGTATTGGTATTATCCACACGTTCATGAGCACTCTGTATTGTAAATTCATTCCTTTTTTCCAGGAAATGCAACCCAGGAGGTTTGCGCTCTCCTCTATTCCATTCTCTCTCTCTCTCTCTTTCTCTCATTCTCTCTCTCTATCTCTCTACTGTGGTGTGATAATGCGGAACCTTGCTTCAACGATTTCCTCTTTAAAGCTGAAGAATGCTATTGGGGCTTAGTCTACTGTACTGTTAGACACTAGCTAACGCTATTGTACACTATTATGTATGACTACCGTGCTTCAGGTAACACAAAGTTGTACTGTTGATATTGAAAACCAGTCTTGACTCGTGGTTTAAAAATGTAGTCTTTCTATAAATCCATCTCCCCTCTTTCATCATGTATGTGATTCTGAATTATTCACTTGTGCACACCACCGGCCTTTACAGCATTTGACCCAAAACCAAATTAGGTCACGATACAACGTCTAATGCAAACGCTAACTTATTATATTTTTAAAAACTCATTTACTTACAATGAGCTATGAATACTGCCAAATTATCTCTACAAATGCTGACAACTGATTGTACCATACACACTGCAAAAGCTCCATGTGCTTGCTCTACTGTATTAAAGTGATACTGTCCCATTTTTGGAAATAAGCTCATATTACACCTCTCCTTTAGTTAAATAATTGAGTTTCACCGTTCTCTTGTACTTCCTGCCGTTCTCCAGGTACGGTAGTGCAATTTTTACCTCCAAGCTAGTAAAAAGCTGGTCTCATAGGACTGAATGTTAATTGCTAGCATGGAGGTAAAATTTGCACTGCCATACTCGGGGAACACAACAGAAAGGTATAACTCAATTATTTAACTCAAGGGGAGGTGTAATATGAGCCTATTTCCAAAAATGGGACAGTATCACTTTAAGTGCTGCACTGACAACAAGGCAATATGGCAACTCCTCTAACACCTGCTAAGTATGGTTTATGTAAAATGTCTTGCAAGGATGTCAAAATGTGGGCAAACATTATTAAATAGCAGTGAAAAAATACTGTACTTACTTAACACCCTTTCGTTTACGTTAATTAAAAGTGACATTTTTGAGTTGTGATTAAACACCAAGAGTTCCTGTTTATTAGACAGAGGAAAATAGTTTGTGAAGCATTGGATGAATATAAAATGATGTATGTATTCCTAACACCAATCCGCACATATCCCTTGGTAAGAAGATAGGACATAATGTATATTGTTGCAAATATTGTTAAGTTGTTAAACAGACAAGTGATTTTTACAATCCAAGTGAATCCGTTTGGATACTAGTCCCTTAAGACGCGGCTTTATACATTTGTTGCTACCAGTATGGTAATGACCAAGTCGTGGTGCATTTCTAAAAGGCCTGTATTGTGTCATAGTATTGTAGTGTTATGGTTACATTTCAATGACTATTACAGTGTGCCACTGGAGGTACGGTGCGCATTAAGGGGCTACGATCAATACTTTTCACCTGGACTTTTTCACTATGACCTAAAATTATTTATTCTTATAAATAAAAAGTACATTTCCTTTTGAGAGTTCATGTGCCGTCAGCCGTCCTGCCTAAGCAGATAGAGTGAATTCTGAAACAAGCAATATTCTGCTATATTCCAAGGCAATTTCCATTTGGAACAGGCTATCTGTTTGTTTGTGTTCTGGCTTGGCTGCCCCTGTCGCCATTTCCCATATATGATTGGGGTATTGTTTTAACACGCCAAGTTACCAGATAGGGAACCGAGTGACAGGCCAGAATAACAACACCGATCCGCAGCCATGGATACACGCAAACAAAAGCCCTATCAGATGCGATATCCGATTATATCCTGCCTGAAAGCTTTGCCATTCTTCAAGGATAGGATATTCTATCCAACATTCAACAACCATAGCCTAAGGCTCAGCATAGCCCTCTCACACAGTACAAACAGGGAAGCTGACGGGGGTCAGTTCTCACGGGCCAAGGGAAATGGGGGGCCCACATTTGGGTTCTCAATACATTGCATGGATTGGATTAGGGGGCTTTTAAGATGACTTTGTCCGGGGCCGGCCAAAGCTGTCAGTGGCCATGTGTACAAGTACAGTATTTCTGGAACAGAAGGGCCTTTTGTTGTTGTTTTAGAGGTAATGAGTGTAGTGTTGGCTACTGTACAAATCCGTCCATGCATCTCGCTGCCATTGACAGAGGTATAAAAAGCCCACTTGAGCTGAATTACAGTTGGCAAACAATGAACACATTGCCAGGAGCAGGGTGCCAAGGAGTGCACAGAAGTGTGATATCTTCACCTAAATCAGAGCACCATATGCAAAAAGAACAGGAGTGTGTGTGTGAGCTGATCAAGTTGCATTGCACTTCTCTGTTGTTGCTTGGTCCCTGTCCAAAATTAATGCTTGCACATATTTAACACTTGTTCATCTACACATCCCATTTTCTCAATCTGGTATCTTTGTGTACTTGGAGTCAAGGAAAAAAATAGTAGGAAAACAATAGCCCTTCACTGAAATGAATGTGAAATGAAGCAGACATTGAAAACACTACACGTGTTGAGTTCATCTAACACAGTATAGCCCATTAGCACCTAATAATGCCATTTAGAATGAGCCACACGTACACAAGTCACAAGTCAGTGTTATGTGGACATTTGTGATCCATAATTGGTAATGCTAAGCATGCTTGTTTGGTCTCTCGCCATCTGGAGAAAGACAACATCTGCTTTAAATGATTTCAGATGCGTGTCAGTGTTGGGTGTTATAATATTGGTGGGCTCATCTGGCCTGGTCGCACTATCGAGTGCTGACTCATTGATTCCATTGTTCGATTCCAGACATGCAGAATCCATAACTGTGAAATATATATTTAAATTCTTTCCTTAGACCACTGCACCTTGTATCATAGTAAGTAACCTATTATCTACCCATGCATGGGTCATTTCACGTGAAATCAGACACTTTGGGACCCGACCGACACAGATTTCAATCATACTTGCTGTGCCTGTTTAGTAGCAAGGTAGCACCCCAAAACTGCATTTGTGTGAATCTGACACCAATATTAAGGGAGAAACAGACTAGCGAAGGTTTACATATGAGGGCAGGACACTATGCATTCAGCCTTGATTATATCAGTCAGTGTAAGTCACAAAAATATGTCCGTGGTGTTATTTGAAAGCTCTTTTCTGGCTCTACAAATTACACAAACAGCATGGAACACAACAGCCCTCAGAATATGAATTATCATAAATTGAAAAATTAAAAATTGAATATCAAAAAAACATATACAGTCCCAGGAAAAAGTTTGTACACCCTTTGAAATTTCTTACGTTTCTGTCGAAATTGATCATAAAACATGGTCTGATCTTCCCGGAAATCTCAAGAAGGAACAATCAGAGTCTGCTTTAACTAATTCCACCCAAACATTTACATGTTATCATATTTGTATTGGCCATAAGGCCATAACATTCACAGGAGAGCAAGGCATAAGTAAGTACACCCTTGCATTAAATAGGTTTTGATCCTCAGTTAGTGGCAATATCCTCAACCAGACTTGCCCTGTAGTTGCCGATCAGATTAACAAAACAATCTGTTTGTACTTATCTCACTCTTCTTTAGAGAACTGCCTCTCGTCAGCAAGGCTTGTGGGATGTTTGGAGTGAATAGCTTTCTTGACTTCATGCCATATAATATCAATTGTTTTTTGTCAGGGCTTTGACTGGGCTATTCCAGAATGTGTATTTCATTATGATGAAGCCATTCTAAAGTCGATTTGCTTCTAAAGTATGGGTTGTTGTCACATTTCAGCACTCATCCTCTTGTGTGCTTCAACTGTGTGACAGACTTCCTCACGTTTTTTCTGTAAAATATCACAATAAACTTGAGTTCATTGTTCCACTGATAATAGCAAACTGTCAAGGGCCTGAGGCAGCAAGGTAGCTGCATATAATGATGCTCCCGCCACCATACTCAGAAGAGGAGATGTAACCAAGAATAGCTAAAATGGGATTAATTCTGTCAATCGTAAAATTAATGGGGTTTTTGTCCAAAAAAATATTGCTGCACCTTTGAGGTTTGCGAAAAAGCATTTATATGCTTCATAGAATTACTGCAAAATATTCTGTAGACCAACGTTGAAACCAAAGTTGAATTGTTCAGGAGAACACACAATGTCATGTTTGGAGGAGAACTGGAGAACCACACCTTCACCAAAACATCATCTCCACCTTTGAGTATGGTGGCGGGAGCATCATTATATGCGGCTACCTTGGTGCCTCAGGCCCTTTTCAGTTTGCTATTATCAGTGGAACAATGAACTCAGAAGTTTATCGAGATATTTTACAGAAAAAAGTGAGGTAGTCTGTCACACAGTTGAAGCACACAAGAGGATGGGTGCTGAAATGTGACAACAACCCATACTTTTGAAGCAAATCGACTTTAGAATGGCTTCATAATAATGAAATACACATTCTGGAATAGCCCAGTCAAAGCCCTGACAAAAAACAATTGAGATTATATGGCATGAAGTCAAGAAAGCTATGCACTCCAGACATCCCACAAACCTTTCTGACGAGAGGCAGTTTTCTAAAGAAGAGGGAGACCAGATACATCCAGATTGTTTTGTTAATCTGATCTGCAACTACAGGAAACATCTGGTTGAGGTTATTGCGACTAACTTAGGGTTAAAACCTATTGAATGCAAGGGTGTACTTACTTATGCCTTGCTGTCCTGTGAATGTTTACATGTTATGGCCAATGAAAATATGAACATTTGTAAATGTTTGGGTTGAATTAGTTAAAGCAGACTCTGGTTGTTCCTTCTTGTGATTTCCGGGAAGATCAGACCATGTTTTATGACCAATTTTGACAGAAAGGTATGACATTTCAAAGGGTGCACAAACTTTTTCCTGGGACTGTATTTTAAAATGGCCAGTTCCTTGTCTAAGCAAAATAATGGTGACAACATCTGAAATCTCCAGTCCAGTGAATTGCAGACAACTAAGAAAAGTGGCTGAAAGTGCTAAATACTGTATTTTATCCATGAAAAAAAGAGGCTCGCCGCCGCTGGTGTTGAGCTTGGAGCCACTGGTGCAGGCCATTCATTTCAAATGTTAAATTTGAGTCCATTTAACAATGACATCCAGACTCTTCAGTGTGGAGCTTAGCAACATTGGAGAGACTCACCAGTGTCAAGTCTGATCCCATTTGACAATGCAGTCCAGACTCAGCAGCGCTGAGGTTAGCAACATTAGCAAGACTCACCGGTGTCAATTTCGGTGCCATTGAGAAAAATGAATACAAGACTTAACAATGTTTTGGCCTTGTTGTGGCCTAATGGTAGGGCACTGGGTTATTATGCTGGCAACCCGGGTTCGATTCCGGCTTGGGTTTTGCCGATCCTTCCCCATCTCTCTCCCCAAACTCTTTTCCTGTCATAATCTCCACTTTCCTATCAGTAAAGGCACAAAAGCACCTAAATATATATATTTTTAAAAACGATGTTTTGAGGTTTATTTCGGAACAGCAGAGGCGAGACTCACCGGTGTCGAGTTTGGTGCCGTTAGTGCAGGCCACCACGGCGCCCATGCTGGGCTGCGAGGTCATGCCGGACATGGAGTCCACGGCCACGTCCACCACGTCGGCTCCGGCCTCGGCGCACGCCAACATGGCCGCCACTCCGGCACCCGCCGTGTCGTGGGTATGGACATGGATGGGCACCTCAGGGAAGCGGTCGCGCAGAGCACCAATCAGCTGCCGGCTAGCCTCGGGCTTCAGGAGACCCGCCATGTCCTGCAGTACAGGGAGGGGGTGGATGAGAGAGGTTAGGCAGAAAAAGAGGATTTATTTATACAATACAGTGTATATATATTTATCTAATAGATACATACATGGAGGGAGCATTGTGCAAAAAGTCAAAGTATATGTCTTTGCCCTTAGCAAATGAGTGTGACTGAGAAAGAAAAGGAGTACAAGAGGAAGAGAAAATTAGAAAGGATAAAAAGAGAGGACAATGGTGAAAAGGAAAAGGTCTCTATTGTATCATTATGTGCACACTGTAATGGAGGAATGCTCAGAAGATCTTCCATGTCTTTCAGAGAGTGTATGAGGAAGCCGAGAAAATAGCATTGAAGGAAGGGTAAAAAAGAAGCAGAGATTGCCTTTTAAAAGTCTATCGTTACATAATGAAATGCGTAATAGAGGAATGTTGTCAAATGATTGTATCAAAATGATTTGAAGAGATCGTCATTGAACAGAAGTGGACACAGATGGGTGAGAAGGGAACTCATAAAAGAAGCTGATTAGAGAGAGACACAGTGTGCCAGATACAAATAGGCACCAATAATAGATGGGTTACTACATAACAAGCATGCCTGTACTAATTAAAGACTTGAAACAAACAACTAATTTGACTTGGAGCTAATCAGTGTGCTACTCAGCCACGTTTGCTGTGGCAATAATGTGAAAGCAGCACATAGCAGTCTCTCCATAATGACTAGGATGACGAATTACTGCTTACTCTCTTTTGTGCACATACTGAACAGTTTTAACCCTGGTAAGGTGTTCGTGTTTGTGTTACATAAAAGGTGTTTGGGTCATTTTGACTCGGGCATATAGAAAATTAATTTAAAAAGGAAAAAATGATAGCTCATATTCACCCTCATGTTCCCTTCACGATGCTTGTGAATTTCTGTGTATATATGTTTTTGAGGGTGAGAGATAGAGAGAAAGATAAGGAGACAGTGAAAAAAAGTGAGTAAACTCAATCCAAGCTCTCGGATTGAGCCACCAGTGCTCTAACCATGCAAGGTTGAAACATTGATGCACAACTGAGGGACCGAACAACATCTGCACTCCTTTTTCCACATAATTCACCCTCTGCCTTGTCTAACCAACATGTGATCACTATACTGTAGTATCAGAGGGTTTAAAAATTATTTATGTATAAGCCCCCCAAAGTGATATAATATTTTTCTCAAGCTAAAAACTGAAAATGGGTCAAAATGAGCCGAACACCTTACAAGGGTTAAAGGCATGATACTGTATATGGATTTGAGAAATGTGTGTTATGTGGGGACTCAGCTGGACTCCTTTGTTTCCTTCAGGATGAATAAAGCATCCCAACTCTAGTTTGCTATTCACCCTTATTAAAAATCCCCCATTGTAGCACAACATAAAATCTAGTTTTTACAACAGTATTATTGCTTTAAAGAACATTATTACTATACAGCATTGGTACAACAAAAGAAAACACTTACAAATAATGCACTATAAAGCAGAATGTAATATACTGGACACAGGGATGGAACAATTAGACACAGGGCTCCAGGGCAAAACACTGATATGGCCCCCCCATACGACCTGGATGGTTACAATAGTGTCCCAACCGTCAATACAGGAGGGCCCTGGGATGTTTAGTCCATGGAGCATCATTGTCTACTGTCCAATGACTACTGGGTACCCTGTCTGTCCATATGTATGTGCTCTGCTGTCATGTGTCTGTCCATCATATGTACTGTATGTATTTTATTATGTTAAGGATGTGGCAAAACAAATTCCTATCAGCCATGTTGACATAGCAATAATTGAATCTTGAATCTTGTCAAAATTGCCTCTGAAAGTGTTTGTTTGTTTTTACTGTGTAGTGTTGATTAAACCTGTCGCCATACAGTACCTTGATACACAGGACGTGGGTGCCAGCCTTCACCAGCTCCTCTGCCAGGCCCAGGTAGTAGTCCAGCGAGTACTTCTGCCTCATGGGGTCGGACACGTCGCCCGTGTAGGAGATGGCGGCTTCCACCACCCCACCGGCAGCCCCCGCTGCCTCCATGCCCAGGATCATGTTGGGGAGGTAGTTGAGCGAGTCGAAGACGCGGAAAATGTCCATGCCGTTCTCCTTGGCCACCTCGCAGAACCTGGGTGACGAGGAAGGAGCGCAAATTGGCGTTTCGGTTTTGAAAGAATGACATGCTGCGATGTAGCACATACAGTACTGCATTTCTGACAGACAAAAGACAGGGGGCGTGGTTAAGAGAGTATGGGTATGGGTGATGATAGTTGAGGGAGTTGAAGACATGGAAGATGTTCAGGACGTTCTCTTTGGCCACCTTGCAGAACCTGGGTAATGAGCGGAGTGCAAATTGTCATTTCGGTTATGAAAGAATGACATGTGATAGAGAACATATTTCTGACAAATAGGAAAAGGAAAAGGGGCATGATTTGGAGAGTATGGGTGAAGGTAGTTGAAAGAATTCAAGACATGGAAGATGTTCAGGCTTTTTTCTTTGGCCATCTCGCAGAACCTGAGCTATGGGTGAGGGATAGCACAACTTATGGTTTAGGTTATGGTAGAATGACATGAAATTTGGACATGAAGACTTGATGGGGCCAGATGGCTGAATGATTGAAGGGCATGATTCTGAAAAACAAGAGGAAAAGGGACATGATTAAGAGAGTATGGGTGAAGGTAGTTTGGCAGGTAGTTCAGCAACGTAGGTCTTTCATGGGAGATGTCCATGCCCTGTATGAATGATGTGTATAATTAGGACAAGCTGCACAGTAAGAAGACGTGATAGTCCATGGAGGTCTGTTCTAAAAAATAGAAGAAAAGGCACATGATTAGGATCACGTCTGCAAGGTAGCTGTGCGCCTTGAAGACATGGAAGATGTCCATGCTTTTCTCCCCGGTTACCTCGAGGAACCTGGTTGTAGTGGGAGAAAATCAAAGTGTTGTTTGGGTTAAAGGGATACTGTCCCATTTTTGGAAATAAGCTTATTTTACACCTCCCCTTGAGTTAAATAATAGGCTCTTACCTTTCTCCTGTACTTCCAACCGTTTTCTAGTTATGGTAGTGCACATTTTACCTCCAAGATAACAGTTAACATTGAGTCCTATGAGACCAGTTAGCCGTGAGCTGGTCTCATAGGACTCAATGTTAACTGCTAGCATGGAGGTAAAATTTGCACTGCCATAGCCAGAGAACGGTTGAAAGTACAGGAGAACTGTAAAACCCTATTATTGAACTCAAGGGGAGGTGTAAAATAAGATTATTTCCAAAAATGGCACAGTATCACTTTAAGACAGAATGATATGTAATGAAGGACACATGGCTGTGGTGGAGGGAGAGTGCAATTTGGGTGTTAGGATGTAAATGTAATCTGGACATACTGTATGTGGATACGGTAGAGTAGATCAATAACAAAATGAGCCAGGTCATAGGGGGAAAAAAAGAAAACTGACAGAACCTGGATTTGGTGGGATGAAAAATAGCTGAGGTTTAGATAATAAAAGAATTACATGTTATTTGGACATACAGTAAGAACACATGATGGTTCATGTCTGAAGGACATGTTTGTTAAGAAAAAAAGAAAAGGGACATGATAAGGAGTTCATGGGACATGCTCAATGTTCATGCCATTCTCCTTGGCCACCAAAGAATTTACGGTTTAGGTTGAGGAAAGGGAGCATTGCATGGGGAAAGATAAGCAAAATTGTGGGCTCTATGTTGTATAAGAGTACCTTTAATTTCCACATATAGTACAAAGACAAGATAGTCCTCAACTGAAGGACATACGACAAAGAAGGAAAAAAGAAACATGTTGTTAGGATAGAAGAGTTGGACTTGAGATGGTTAGGTAGAAGCATTGGATACCAGACGACAGAATGGGCCATGATGGAAGGACAGTATGAGTGAACAACAAAAGGTTCAAATGAAACAGACAAAGGTGAAGGACACATTATCATTACAGCAGAGAAGAGCCGAGTCTGTAGCCTCATGCTGCAGATGGAGCCGTTGAATGGGTCTATTCACTCTTTGCTGAAAACGCTCAACTACAGTACATCATAACAACATTGCTATGGCAATTCAAGGAGTCTTAGGGAACTGATCAAGACTTGGTCTTAACAGGTACCATTCTGGTGACAATAAGGTTATAACAGAGGCTATGTGCTAAGGGGTTGAAGGTGAGATATAAGCACAGGCGTGCACATGCCTTTTGGAAAGTTCTTTTTTTTATTGTCGTTTGTGTTGACATGATCATCAACAAATGCTTGACAATCAAACTCATGTCACAGTAATGCTCTGATATGACACATACAGTACTGTAGCATCTATTGCCTAGTAAGGCAGCTGGAAGTTCAAAATACCCCCTGCCTCCCTTTGAGCAACTGCCCCCAAAAATATCTGTGCACGCCACTGGATATAAGAGTATGGATAATACGGTAAGAACACAAGTTGAATGTGAGGGGAAAAGGAAGCCAAGAAGGAACAAACACAGAAAATGGAGAGAGGAGGAAGAAAAAAGGGCAGAAAAGAAAAGAAGGAAATGACAAGCAGAGCAATACAGATACAAGAACACAGTGGAGAAATGCACAGAGACAACAGGAAACATCCCATATATCACTTTAATTCCTTTACTCTTGGCTATCAAGAGGGCATGTGCGTAAGACTAGTCTCCCCAGAGTAGTGCTCTGGCCTCTGCCGTGAACTCGCACCGCTTGTTGTTGTCTCTTCCACTTGAACCCTACACATTACGTCCACATGGCGAAGAAGCATTAAAAACACATTTACGCCTCAAAACATTTGAATCTCCAGAACATTTTTCCAAATTTGGGCGCTATTTAATATTAATAAAGCTATTCATTTTTTTCTTTCATTTCTTTTTGCATAACACTACGCATCAGAGTTGGAAAAACAAAAAAGAAAGAAATGCACAAATGCGCAAAAGGTCAGGATGAATTATACACTTATTTTAGTAAAGCGTTCCCCACTTGCTTATCAGGCCAAACAGGCTATATGTAGTCTCATTTGCCAGGGCCTCTTTGGAAACAACCCCTACTAATACTGCTGACAAGTTCAATTACCCACCGCGCTCCAGAAAAATAAAAGTTTCCCTTTTGCAAAGCTGCAAGATGATGGTGTACTAGGGCTTAATGGAAATGGGGTGTGTGTGTGTGTGTGTGTGTGTGTGTGTGTGTGTGTGTGTGTGTGTGTGTGTGTGTGTGTGTGTGTGTGTGTGTGTGTGTGTGTGTGTGTGTGTGTGTGTGTGTGTGTGTGTGTGTGTGTGTGTGTGTGTGTGTGTGTGTGTGTGTGTGTGTGTGTGTGTGTGTGTGTGTGTAGGAAGCAAGGACTTTGAAAATAAATTGTGCATATACTCAAAGAGCACTCCTCCCTCACGTCCATTGATCCTAACCAAGTAAGACAGCACCTCAATCTGCGCTCCAATTTGTATATAGAGAACCTGGCTTTACTTGCATTGACACGGTGGTCTCAGGCAGAATCCTATTGGGTTAACCAATCAGCAAATAGAGGCAGTGTTTGAATACAAACCTAGCCCAGTTACCATTTCACACTGGTGCAAAAAAGCAACGTTGCCACTAACAAAATCTCAATCTGTTATTTTTCCTAAATGGTCTTGTCTCACTGCTTGTCATTATTAACAGTCAGAACTTTAATAGTAACTTGAGTTGACATGACGCAGGATGAAATGTCAAAGGGGTGTTGGTCACTTTCAAAAATGCAGATGAATTTATCCCTCTAAATGGTACACTATTGGAACTTTGGTTAAAAGAGTATGTGATTATAACACATTAACACACAAACATGCAAGCGCACACACACGCGCACACACACACGCACACACACACACGCACGCACACACACACACGCACGCACGCACGCACGCACGCACGCACGCACGCACGCACGCACGCACGCACACACACACACACACACACACACACACACACATACACAAACACAAACACAAACACACAAACACAATGACTGTGTAATGTAATTCAAGATAGGACATGTGATTGGTTGCTGTTTACCAGGATTCCCCTTAAGGTGCAGCATCCATTAATAACAGAGTGTGTGAATGAGTCAGTGACTGAATGTCTCTGCACACCGTGCGCGAGCGTGTGCATGTGTGTGTGCATGTGTGTGTGTGTGTGTGTGTGTGTGTGTGTGTGTGTGTGTGTGTGTGTGTGTGTGTGTGTGTGTGCGTGCGTGCGTGCGTGCGTGCGTGCGCGCACGTGTGTGTTTATAATATTTCCTGGCCAGTCAAGCAGGTATAAGAGTATAGGGAGGAAGTAGTGTCCTTGTCATGAAGACTGATACTATGCATATGCAAGTGTGTGTGAACCGGTGTGTGTGGTGTGTGTGTGTGTGTGTGTGTGTGTGTGTGTGTGTGTGTGTGTGTGTGAGTGTGTGTGCGTGTGTGTGTGTGTATGTGCGTGTGTGTACGTGCCTGTGTGTGTGTGTGTGTGTGTGTGTGTGTGTGTGCTCACTTGAATACTGAATTATCACGGTAGGTGGTGTATACCTCTGCATACTCTATTGCTGTTTTCAGGCCAGCCAGAATGGTCCTCGTGCCCGCTGCCACACCAGTTAAATATGTAACCAAAGTGCTAAACTACGAGCCACCCAGGCTGTGGACTTTACAGCCTGTGGCCAAGTAATACCTGGATGAACCTGCAGCGCAAACCAACTTTCTGCTTCCCAAAGACTCTTTTTGGATTTGGACTTTAACACGCTGAGAGTTGTGATTAGGTGTGGTAACGTATACACAAGCATGATTCTCTGTTGGCCTGAGCAGACCATGGGCGTATGTGGTTGCGCTTGTGGTTGTGCGTTTGCAGTGCTTAATTTGTCAAGCGGGAGATCCTGGAGCCCAGAGGATGGGTGGCTCCCCCCTGAGGAGGGGTCTGTGATGTCTTTCCCTGAGGTTCCATCCAAGGTTCTGGAGCTCTCGTCTGAGGTTCCGGAGCTAGCTCCCCCTTGCTCCCCCTCAAATTAAGCACTGTGCGTTTGCGCATGTGCCTCTACTATACCCACTTGAAGACGGCGTTGTCCGGGTAGTTTGTGTATCCGACTGCGTTGGCGCCTCTCAGCAGCATCTGGAAGGGCACGTTGGGCACCAGCGCTCTCAACTCCTGCAGACGACGCCACGGGCACTCGTACA
>NC_085877.1:14101705-14114205 GCF_034702125.1 Engraulis encrasicolus | reverse complement strand
TTGTCTGATATCAAAATATTCTTGAAAAAAAAAAACAGCAGCGTTGTAATTAAAGTTGTGATTTAGCCAGTACTTCAACTTCATCTTAATCTTAATGTTTTATCTAACCTTATATTTTCATTACTTTACATTGACCTTACTATGATGGTAACATTGCCAATCTGCATTGGCATGGTTTGAAGATTTTCTTGCTAATTTGATATTTTTTTACTTCCACTAGTCTCTTCCTGGCGGCATCTTTAATAAGCATCAGGCATCACCACGAGAAGCACCCCGCAGGATCTCCTTCCCCAAATCCACACACATTAATTTGGCGTCTACCACCCCCTCCCTTTCTGCCTTTTCCCAAATCCACACACTTTAATTTGGCTTCTACTGCCCCGCCGCCTTTTTGCCTTTCCCCAAATCCACACACACATAAATGTTTGCTTCTCTACCCCTCCTCCTCTCCCTTTCCACCATTTCCAAATCCACAGACATTAATTTGGCTTCAGACCCCCCTACCCCTACCCCGACTCCTACCCCGACTCCTACCCGCTATTACCATCAACCCTACCACCACCACAACACGTCTCCCTCTCTGACTTTTCAAAATCCTCATACATTAATTTTGCTTCCTTTTTGTAGCTCTAATAGGCCCCCTACTACCACTGCTGCTGCTCCTCCTCCTCTCGGAAAGTTCTCTGGGAAGATTTTTGGAATGCACGTCTGTACTGTACAAAGTTTTGCCCATTTTAGCACCCAAGAACCATTCTAAGACCAGGCAGACAGGCCGGAAGACAGACATCTCTGGATAGCAGTCTGTAAAGTGTTGCCGAATGGTCTTGAAGACCAGACTATTAGTGTTGAGGGCCAGTCAAGCTCTAGCACACCACACCAACTCTGCTAAATTATGTCTTTGTGGACCCTTCTCTGTGCTGTGTGCAATGGGTGGAAGGTCAGGGTCCACGATCTGCAGCATCCAAAAAAAGCACAAAGCTGAGAGTGTCTGATTTTCCAAAGACGGGCTTGTACAGTAAGCTGTATACTTATGATTTCACACTTTTCACTGGAGCCAAGAGGCCCAAAAACATAAAAAACGAATAAAAAAAAACAAAAATGCCTCGTTTCAGTATCCAACCCTCACAACCAAGCGTTGCAGTAAGCTTGGTGTTCCGGGAGGTGTGTACTGTAGTGTACTCCTGACACTGGCCGAACTCGCACACATCCATCACACTGTCAGATGAAGGAGCACCATCATCACTCCGGAGAAACACTCTTCCCCACTGTTCCGGAGTGTTCCAGACACTAGAAGTAAGGACACCCCCACAATTTCACCCCACACTACCCCAGGGAAGCCGACAGGGGTGGAAAAACGGGTCAGTTTACCCAGGGCCAATGAGACAGGGGTCCAGAATTGGGTCCCCATAACATTGCATGCATTGTAGGGAGGGGCCTTTCAGTTGACTTTGTCCCGGGCGCTGTCAGTGGCCCTGCGGCCCACCCCACCGCAGCTCGCCTCTTCCCATCTCACTCTATCTTTTGAGCTTGGTGATGCAAAGGCTACGTGAATCAACTAGCCAGCTGCTCTTGTTGAGGCCCCAGCAGTCCACAACCAGAGAGCCAATCACATCAGTGCATTTGTGCCGATGTTGACGCCAGAGGCGCTTTTGGAGCTCTGTGGCGAGCAAATCAATATAGGCCATTGGCAAGTTATGTATTTTTTCTTTTATAATGAGCGGCAGTCATGTGCCCTTTTTTGGTTGGTAGTCATGGGCTAGCAAGATTTTTTTGGACATGCGGTCATGGGGTGTACTGTTGCAAAGGGGAGGAGAGTTGGCCAGCCTAATTTCAAACACAGGCCTCCAGGCTAACAAAACGGAGCTATGACCACTGGCACCATGCAGTGGTGCACCCCTTTTTTTTGTTGACAGTCATGGGCTAGTTTTTCTAGACTTACAGTCATGAGGTTTACTGTAGCAAAGGGGAGTAGAGTTGTGTCACCCGGATTCAAACCCATTTCCCAATCCTCCCCTGTCTCTCTCTCCCACTAATTTCCAGTCCGACTCTTCACTGTGCTATCCCAAAAGGCGAAAAAGCCTCCAAAAATATACTTTTTAAAAGGATGTGCACTGAACCCTAACACCAAAGCCAGCCTTGATGGCCTCACAGTCGCAGCAGGATATGGCTTGAATTCCCAAATGTGGGGAGCGGTGTGGGGAGTGAATGACCAGCATCTCCTTCCGTCTGTCCTCCATCCATGACTAAGCTGCTCTGAGCATGAAAGTGAAAGCCCACCTGGGAAACTCCCATTGTCCCTGTGACACAGCACTTCACAGGACACAGTGTTCACTGCACCCAACAAAATTGCATTTATGCCTCACCCGTGCAAGGGGCAGCCCCAAATGGCGCCCCAAGGGAGCAGTGCTGCTGGACGGTACCATGCTTAGGGCAGCTCAGTCATGGAGGAGGATAGGGGAAGAGCAATAGTTAATGACTCCCCCACCAACCTGGCAAGACGGGAGTGAAGCAGACAACCTTAGGACTACAAGTCTGAAACCCTAACCGCTTACCCATGACTGCATGGCAACCATCCCGAATATAAGTGCTCCCCCTGGGGGAACGTTTGTCATGGCTGCCCTCTTTTCCTCACACGTGTGATGAGTCAAATCCAGAGGGCAAGCTTTTTTTATTTGTTTTATTTTTTTTGGTACACAGTGTGCTTGGAGATTGCAATGACAAATGGGCATCAGTTTCGCTTTCACTTAAATCTCAGGAGGCTTGGTGACTTGGTGGCTGTCCCCATCTTGTGCTTACACATACACAGTATGGTCTACTGTACCGTCACACTGCTGAGTTGCGGCTACTATGCAGTAAATTGTGCTGTTTTGCGTAATTAAACACTTACAAAGAAAGACAGAGAACACTCTGTAAAGTGTGTTTGTGCATTGTGCAGTGATGGACGAAATAGAACCTTACAATCCTGTGCCACAATTTCCATATGACCAGGTTTTACCTGTCCAATTCAACCAGGTCTAACCAACTGAGTCATTTGGAAATGCTGCACACTGGGTTGTAACTAATGAATGCTGTTTGTTCATCACTAGTGTTGTATTCCAAACTAACACTCATTCAACATTTAGCCAGTAGATATGAACACTCTTATATATCTTGCATTTGGTCCTTCTCTTTAAGAGTGGTGTCCCTAAATCTCAATTCAGACAGGACTAGTTAAATGGGGGGGACCTGGGGTAAAGTAATAATAAGTGGGAAATTTAGTCCCATCCGAAAGGGCCATATCAGTAAAAAACGCGGAGATCCTGACACTTTCATCTGTGAAATCCAGTCCGAATTTGCCATTTCTATTACAGACATTTTGAGATAAAATCACATGACCCCATGTCCTCACATAAAGCTAGTCACATCCAAATAGACATTGTACTAGGCAGAGACTATGGACACTCCTGGACACTTTATGGCCACTTTGTGTTGCCATCTATGTGCCACTCAGCTAAGGCACATGTGAACACTGTGGACACTTTACACTTTATTTTTGGTGTGTGTGTGTGTGTGTGTGTGTGTGTGTGTGTGTGTGTGTGTGTGTGTGTGCGTGTGTGTGCGTGTGTGTCTGGGTGTGGGTGTGGGTGTGTGTGTGGGTGTGTGTGAGTGTGTGTGTGTGTGTGTGTGAGAGAGAGAGAGAGAGTGAGAGTGAGAGTGAGAGAGAGAGAGAGAGAGAGAGAGAGAGAGAGAGAGAGAGAGAGAGAGAGAGAGAGAGAGAGAGAGAGAGAGAGAGAGAGAGAGAGAGAGATGCCTTGGCAAATATATGTAACAGTGGGCTATATATGATGATTATTGTATGTGTAATATGTGTGTTACGTCTTGTGAGCAATGTCTTCATTTATGTATGTGTGTATGCTACTTGACACCTTATTTTCCCCCTGGGATCAATAAAAGATACTCTATTCTACTCTCTACTCTCTCTAGGGCTTAACACTGCAAAATGTACTGAGTAGTCCTCTATTGTGCACGTGTAAGTACTCTGCACATGTGTGGCCAAAGATTCTTCACATTAGACCGTCTGTGGTGTGGCTCCAAATGTGCTTTACCAGAGAGGCCACACCATAGTGCCACCCCTGGGACAGCCATCGGCTGGTAATGGTTAAAGAGATGGACGTGCAGCAATTGTTCATCAGACATTCAAATTCCCCATCACTGACAGGTAGGTTGGGGGTTGGGGGTGGAGGTGAATGAGCAAGGCTCTTCTCCACCCTGCCATGTAACTGAAGTGCCCTGAGCAATGTCATAAGCATCCTCACGTACAATACTGCTCCCCAGGCAAAGTTTTTCAGGGGTGGTCCTTTGTGATGGTGAGCTGCTCCCTGAGTTGAATTTAACACTACATTGATGGATAAGACAATGCTTGTCAAGATTGTTGAATTAAATTTACTGCTTGGGGTTGGAATTGACTGAGCATGTCTCTCCGCCATCCTCCCCTTTGACTGAAGCACACTGATCATCACCACAGACATTGCTACTCCCAATCCCAGGGGGCAGAGTTTGTCAAGGCTGGTCCTTTTGGGATGGCTGCCTCTGGCTCAAACACGTGAGAGGGGTTAAATAGCGGGGTCAAATTTGATTGTGCGTTGCTGTGATGTGCTGTGTAATCACTATGACGAATGGCAATCAATCATGGCCTCCCTATACCTCACAATCAGTGGTGGAACAAGTCTACACAGGGCCCCAGGGCAAAACACTGATAAGGCCTGCCAAGGGAATCATAGGGCCCAAACCATCAATATGGGAGGTCTCTGGGCCCAGGACCAACTGCCCTGTACTCCCATAAAGCTCCGCCCTCGCTCACAACACAACACAACACAACGCAACGCAACGCAACACAACACAACACAACACAACACAACACAACAACACAACACAACACAACACAACACAACACCTGACAAGCGTTATTGTTGCCTTTGACACCTCTGTTGATCTCCAGGGAACATATAGTGATGACATGCTGCAATTGCAGGTTAGGGGTCAAATAGGTTAGCTCACAAACTCACCTCATCCACTATAGGCCTACAATACATACATGTAGCAGGGACAATTCGTCTCTAATCGAACATGGTAAAAACTCCAAGAGCACTAGGAATAATTAAGTTTGTTTTTATGAGTCAACCACTGTATATGTACATCTACAGTAGGAGGAAAGAAAATGTGAACATTAATGTGACTTCCATGATAGTTCCATATTCAAACATGGCAACTCCGACACTAACACCAAATTCTATGTGTTCATTATGACTGATAAATTTGCACTTTTCATCCATGAAAAGGAGTATCTTGTCCATGTCCACCATTTTGAATTTCTAGATATAGACATTTTTACAGGCAAAACATTCTGTACTTTGGTCATATTAGTAAATACATGTATAAGTGTATTGCTTTGTAAATATTCATTCAAGAGATCGAATTTGGCAATAGGTAGCACAGTTTCAACCCATTGTGTCTTGGAGTGACATATACGCTGCATTCAGGTTATTGGAATTTGAGCTGTTTTATTTAAAATGTGGGTATGTTAGAGCTGAATGAACACATTCTCGTGCAAAATGAAGGTTCTATGTTTTAAATGCAACTCATGCCATGTTTTTATGTGCTTCGGAAGATGAGATATTTAGGTTTTGATGGGGAGATGGTACCTTTATCGAAAAAGGGCTTAGGCTAAAATGAGTTAATGAGCAGCATAGTTGCAATACCTACTCTGGCCACCATCCCACACACCTTTAAAATATGAGCTGGTTCCTGGGGGTGCTGTGTCGCAGGACGCTATTGGAGTGCACTATATACTGGTAGCGTTGGGGCAGCTGTGGCCTAGTGGTTAGGGAGTTGGTCTTTGCATCTGGGGGTTGGTTTGAATATGCCTACACCACCATTAGGGTGCATCAAAAAAACACTTTTTCAGCCTATTGATCTGTCTGGGTGATAAAAGTGTTCCACTGCATGTACAAATAACACATGCAAAATATTTTTGCAATCCATGGTGGTTTACAGGTCCAACGGAATATGAGCTGATATGAAGGAATTGAGGATTAATTTAACAGACTTTACTCTGGTGTCTACAGGACACAAAGCAACATTAGAATTATGTCAGCAGACCAAATTTTAGATGAACACTCTGTTCCTTTAATGCCACCACCTAGTGGATCCAGTTCTCAAAAGATAATGCCAGCAGGACCCTCACACTCGAGCATCCGCAAAAGCAGCCGCACATTAGTGTTTGGTCTTGGTCCCAGCATTACAAAGGAAGATGGTCTGATCACTGGTGCCAAGTTGCCAAGCGGTAACCAGGTCTTGCGGTGTATGCTTTACCACTGTGATGCACAACTACATGAAAAGCGCCCTGGTTCTTTCGGAGCCTTATCACGGTTTGAGGCATCAAGTACACCAAATGTAGCTGAAAGGAACAGAGTGTTCATCTAAAATTTGGTCTGCTGACATAATTCTAATGTTGCTTTGTGTCCTGTAGACACCAGAGTAAAGTCCTTTCAGAAATTACTTGTGAGAGTTGCAAGTAAGAATTCAAAGTCCCTCCATGGCTGAAGATCAGCTCAACAGTTATTCACCATGCCTAACAAACTCAGAGTCAAACACTCTGATTTTCATGAGGCCTTTATTTATTACAACATCATTCTATCCAAAACTGAAGATTTTTTTCCTTTTGCTTAGCCTGTGTCAGTGTGTGAATTTCCCAGTTTCTCGGAAATACTTATATCTATTATTTTGGGGGGTACTGATGATTATAGTTAATTAGGAATCTGTTATTTTACATATGTCAAAGTGGTTTTATTTCATTCAAATATTTAGGTTAAAATATTTCAACAAAATCACAAAAACAGTCCAAGTTATTAAGTGGGAGGGTTTCGTTGAATTGGCAAAGACTGACGCAGTTAATCCTCAATTCCTTCATATCAGCTCATATTCCGTTGGACCTGTAAACCACCATGGATTGCAAAAATATTTTGCATGTGTTATTTGTACATGCAGTGGAACACTTTTATCACCCAGACAGATCAATAGGCTGAAAAAGCGTTTTTTTGATGCACCCTAACCTCCATACATGGCTGAGGTGCACTTGAGCAAGGCACCTAAACCCACATTGCTCCTGGGAATGTAACCAATACCCTGAAAACTAACAACAGCAATAACCGCTTTGGATAAAGTGTAATGTAAAGTAATGTAATGCAATGTAATGTCCCCAATGGGGAACCATGGCTTGAATCCAGCCTGGGTCATACCCAAATCTTCCACATCTATCTCTCACAATACTGTCCTGTCTCTATTTTCACTGTCCAATGAAAATAAAGGCTAAAAAGCCCCTAAACAAATATTGAAAAAAGACTTCCTCCTGATTGAACCTAAACATGTTTCATGTTATAGGCCTCTTTTAGACATTTAACACAAGAATTTAGGGCCTTTTCAGCTAATTTTACCCATTGAACTGAATTTGGTTTGAACACACGTAAACCCATTCTGTTAAAAAAGGCGGATTTTGAACAATCGATCTATAACTGCATACTCCATTTTATTTGGCTCTGGATAAAAAACCTCACCTGTCAGATACAGGCGAAGTAGAGAAGATACATGCACACGCAGGCAGGCAGGCAGGCAGGCAGGCAGGCAGGCAGGCAGACAGACAGACAGACAGACAGACAGACAGACAGGCAGGCAGGCAGGCAGGCAGACAGACAGACAGACAAACAAAAAGACAGAGAGAGAGACAGACAAAAAGACAGACAGACAGAATGTGTGATGCTTTTACTGAAGTTGGTGTCCTACCACAGAAAGGAGCACATTTGAATTCAGTGCAGTGCACTCTCCAGAATGAGTGAATGTGTGTGGCGAATGATTGTGAATGCAGACTGCATAGAGCGGTCGTTAGCAGTGGATGAAACACCTCCACTCCCTGATTAGCTGCGCACACACACACACACGTGTGTGTGTGTGTCTGTGTGTGTGTGTGTGTGTGTGTGTGTGTGTGTGTGTGTGTGTGTGTGTGTGTGTGTGTGTGTGTGTGTGTGTGTGTGTGTGTGTGTGTGTGTGTGATGTCTGTGTGAACGTGTTTGTGCCTGCATCTTTGGAAGCTTAAGAGCTTAGGATTGGATAAAAAGGCACACAAGTGCTTATTGTATTATTACTAATGATAATTTTATTATTAGTGGCACTTGTTTGTGTGTGTGTGTGTGTGTGTGTGTGTGTGTGTGTGTGTGTGTGTGTGTGTGTGTGTGTGTGTGTGTGTGTGTGTGTGTGTGTGTGTGTGTGTGTGTGTGTGTGTGTGTGTGTGTGTGTGTGTGTGTGTGTGTGTGTGTGTGTGTGTGTGTGTGTGTTTATAATGTAATGCAATGCAATGCAATGCAATGCAATGTCATGTAATGCGGTCCCCGGTCACTCACCTCCCCAGTCCTCCAGACTGTAGAGGTTGTTGAAGTTGTGCGACACGAAGGGCGCGATCTTCTTGAGGTCGTGCGTGCGGACGCGGGTGGCCAGCAGGGACTGGTGGGCGTCCCGGAAGGTGGTGTCCATCAGCAGCAGGCCGGGGTGGGCGCGCACCGCCTTGGCAAAGCCCTCGGGGCCCTCCTTCAGGAGCACGTCGCGCAGGCCCTGGGGGGGCTCGCCTGGAGCGGAGAGCAGAGCATGATGGGAGAGGAGAGGGAGAGAGAGAGAGAGAGAGAGAGAGAGAGAGAGAGAGTAAGGAAGTGTCAGACCAAGAAAGGTGCAAGAATGTTTTTTTCACTGAGCCTGTTAATATTACAACAATAATCAGGTTATTGGAATAATAAGGCTATTGGAGTAAACAGGTTATTGGAATAAACAGTTTACTGTCGTTTACATGCAGTCTGTCGGTTGTATGTGTTCCACTCAAGTGTGTGACACGAAAGTGGAATTCGAGGCTTGTGATTGGCTACTTATTATTCTGGAATGTGAAAAACATGACAATAACAAAATTATGCTGGATAATACATACTGAGAAAGCAGGTTATTAGCCAAAAACCTACCTGTGCTAATGGGATTTCTCATAAACCGATAACTGCAATAAACCAATTATTATAAACTGTTTATTGAGTTTACATGAGCACTTGAATAAACCGGTTACTCCAAAAACCTGCTTGTAAACGGTTTATTGATGTGCATACAGTATAAATGGTCTTAATGGTGACACAGCTCACCGTTTGGAAGGGCATAGATTAAAAACACATTAAAAACAACACAGTTTACCTGCTGTTATTAATTTCATTTTAGGCTTTTCTTTTCTACAAAATACATACAGTAGATTTTTGTGTGTGTGTGTGACGTAAGGCATGAAAGTCAACACAGTAAGCTACACTAAAAAACACCAAAATGTAATGTAAAAGGAGACCTTGAATAAATATACAGTAATAGTGTATTATATCAAACAGTTCATGTTAGAAATATACCTTGTGGATGAATGACTGCTGAACGAAAAAAAAGAACAATATCTAAAAGACATAATCAAATCCTTTTTCACATCACAATTGGCAACACTCTTCAGTGTTGTCTATTGTTGTCATTTACACGATTGTTGAAGTGCTGAGATCATGCAGAGAAAATGGATTTTGATATGAAAATGAGATATGTGCAAATGGAGGTGTGGTGTAATTATGTGCTGCCCATGTTTGTCTCTCTCCAACACCTGTGTAATTTTCCATGTGGCAGATGGTAAGATGACTCAGACTCATTTTAACTTTCTTTCTTAAAAAAATGCATACACACAATCAAGCAGGCTTGTACACATGCACAAACACACAACCTAACGTGTGCTTGTACACACACACACACACACACGTACACATGCACAAGAGTGGGTGCATACTGTACATGCACGCGCATGCACACACGCACACACAACAACAGCAACTGCAACAACAACAACAGCATACATACTCATCCATTCAAACAAAGAAAACAAATGGCAAACGCCAAACAAACGCCAGACAAATGTCAAACACACAATCACTCTTGTACACACACACACACACACACACACACACACACACACACACACACACACACACACACACACACACACACACACACACACACACACACACACACACACACACACACACACACACACACACACAACAAAAACAACAGCACATACAACAACAACATACAACAGCAACACATACAACAACATACCCATCCATTCAAACACAGAAAAGAAACGGCAACGCCAAAGAAACTCCAGACAAATGCCATCTATCTATCTATCTATCTATCTATCTATCTATCTATCTATCTATCTATCTATCTATCTATCTATCTATCTATCTATCTATCTATCTATCTATCTATCTATCTATCTATCTATCTATCTATCTATCTATCTATCTATCTATCTATCTATCTATCTATCTATCTCACCCACACACATTAACACAGTCCATATAAATAACCCAACTATGTTATATGAAATACTTTTTTCTCTATGATCACTGGAGCCTTTGACAGAGTTGAATCTTCCCCATGATCATTAATTACATGCAGTCGGAGGTGATGCACACACACAACTGTGTGCCTCTATTCCCAGTGGCAATTTGCAGCACATGCTACCTAATGACTCACAGCCCGATATGTATATTGTGCCCATTACTTTCCCTCTCACTAACTCACATGACAAATATACATGCATTGCACACATGACTATATATGCATACATACACAACTTAGACTAAAAATCACACAAACACGCATGCACACACACACCCACGCACAGACGCACACAAGCCAGGCGTATACATCCACATATAGGCTACAAATCACACAAAGAGACACAAACACAAACACAGAAACAGAGACGCACAGACATAGGCACACGCACACACACACACGCACGCACGCACGCACACACACCTGTTTACTGTTTATTGGTTGCACATCACACACACATGTGCCCCGACACATACGCACAGAGTAACTTTTCCAGTCTGTAATGAGGCTAATGTTACACAAACACATGGCCTGGGAGTGTATCTATGGAGCCAATTAGCCTGCTAATTTGATAAATTCAGGTGTGCGAGGGCGAGAAGCGGGTAGCGCAGCTTTTCTCCGGTGTGGCTAACGAGGCTAGACACCACCCTATGGTGCGCGTGTTAGCATGTAGTTAGCATTAGACACCCTACTGTGATGTGTCACCAGTGTCTGTGTGTCATCTCCTGATGCTAGCATACGTGCTAACTTGTGGCGTTTGCAATAATGTTTGTTTGGGAGTGAGGATGCAAGCTCAGTGTTAGTGTGTGTCTATTAGTTTCAAAGAAACTAAGTGTGTGTGTGTGTGTGTGTGCGTGTGTGTGTGTGTGTGTGTGTGTGTGTGTGTGTGTGTGTGTGTGTGTGTGTGTGTGTGTGTGTGTGTGTGTGTGTGTGTGTGTGTGTGTGTGTGTGTGTGTGCATGTGTGTGTGTGTGCGTGTAGGTTAGTGTTAATATGGATGCTATCTGACTGAACTATCTGGACTACGTATCTAATGTAAACTATTATTAACTACAATGTACAATGACAACATTTTTATGTTCAAAATCACGCAACGCCTGCAAAAGGCACTATAATGGTTTTATTATTGGTCTTTTCTGGTCTGCTATCGGTCTAATTCTGTGTTGTTTGTTATTATTGATCTGTATTGTTAGTTGATATTGGCACTGTCTTATGCTGGATAAGACTATCTCGTAATGGGTAAGTGTAAAGCGTGCCATAATAGTATTGTGTTGTAGCACTTTGTTTTTATTTGTGCTGCTCTGGGTCAATAGTGTTGTTTTAGATGGTGGCGGTGTTGTCTTCAAGGGAGCGGGAGTATTCTCTTAGGGCAGTGCTGGTCTCTCTCTCTCTGTGTGTGTGTGTGTGTGTGTGTGTGTGTGTGTGTGTGTGTGTGTGCGTGTGTGTGTGTGTGTGTGTGCGTGTGTGTGCGCGCGTGCTTGTATGTGTGTGTGTGTGTGTGTGTGTGTGTGTGTGTGTGTGTGTGTGTGTGTGTGTGTGTGTGTGTGTGTGTGCTTGTGTGTGTGCTTGCATGACTCAGTGTCAAACTCTTCCTGGGACAGCACTGTGGTTGGGCTAGTTTAGGAATTTGATTTGGGAATCCACGGAGGGGTGTGCTGTGAGTGTGCGCGTGTGTGAGTGTGTGTGCATGCGTGTGTGCGTGCATGCATGCGTGCTTGCGTGTGTGCTTGTGTGCGCGTGTGCATGCGTGTGTGTATGTGTGTGTCTTTATGTGTGTATGTGGAGGAAGTTTGGATTGTGAATGAATGTGTGTAAGTCTGTGAGTAGTATCACTGCAAGAGGGAATACAGTAAGTGTGAGAGGGCCTACTGTGTGCGTGTGTGCGTGCATGCGTGCGTGCATGTGTATGTGTGTGTGTGTGTGTGTGTGCGTGCGTGCCTGCGTGAATCCACGCGTGTGTCTGTGTGTGTGTGTGGGTATGTGTGTATGCCTGTTGCCGTGTCCAGACCA
>NC_085877.1:14081705-14086705 GCF_034702125.1 Engraulis encrasicolus | reverse complement strand
ATTCCTTCGCAATATATCATCTGCGATGTCTTTAGATCATTTACAAATTGAAACAACACCTAACAAGTGTACGGTTCAGGACAAGTACATCAAAGTTCATGGTATGACAATTTTGTCGTATGTCAAAAGTTGACAAAAGTTCAACTTTAAGTCCAATTACCTCACTTCCTGTTGGGTGTGGCCATGGCATCTTTAAGACTTTTTTGCTTGTCCCAGTGAGCTATACAGCCACAAAAATTTTGGAGTCCGTAGCTTCAACTTTATGCCGGTCCCGCCCCATAGGCCCATCACTTAAGGGGGCGCTACTGAGCCCGTGGGCCGATTTAGGGGCAAGGCTATTTTGGAGTCCTTCGTGCCCACATACCGAATACCTGTGCCGAGTTTCGTTCAAAGTTACGCATGGCAACCCCCTCAAAATGGGCCCGACGTGCGGTAAGAAGACAAAAAATAATAAAAAACATTGCAAGAACAATAGGGCCTCGCACCCTCCGGTGCTCGGGCCCTAATTATTTGTACAACGTGTTTACTTACAAAGCAGCAAAAATAGGCGCAAATGTAAACACACACTAGAAAAAATATGACATTTTGATATGTCCATTAGTGGATTTGAAATGAAATATTGACATTCCTATGATGTGTTGTTGCTAATTAAATTTGACATATGTATTTATGATATAAATAATATGGATGGAACTGAATATTAATGTCAGCTTTTACTATTTTAAATATGCAGAAGTAATATTTTATTAACGTAGTTACTTAGATAAAAAATACAAATTAAGGTTAAGTATATACTGTCAATGTACATCTAATGTCAATATGGCTAGTGACGTGTAGAACGCCTCTTGTCCAATCAGAATTTGTGAAATAATTCGACCGGATCTAACTATTGTATAATGGTATATATATAAAATATAGATAAAGACATAGATATTAAAACAGATATATAAATAGGCCTATATATATGTCTTTGGTACTGTTGCTCAAAAGCATCCTCCAGTCTACGCCTTTCAGACAGCAGCCAGCGCATGACACAGCAATGACAGTGTCTGCGTCTGAACTCTTGACTCCCCTGGGTTAATGCTGTTTTTTCCCTCTTTCGTCCAGAATGTTCTACAGCGTGAAGGTGGACTGCTGGGGCTGGTGGCGTGGCGTGGTGGGAATGAGGGGATGGGCTCAGGGCTGGGCTAAGACCAAAACACGGACCAGGCATTTTTTGGCATAGACCAGCCCATCCACTCCAGTCCCCACTATACTATGCACCAATGGGCCAACGTAGCCCCACAATGCACGCCGTACCATCGGAGACACGCTGCAATAGTCATTCAAAGGTTAATTACCATAGTAATACTCCACTATGACATAATACAGGGCCTTTTAGTAATGCACTACGACTCTGTCATTTCAATTCTGGTAACAACAAATTTACATTGTTTTAGCGGGTTAACGTGTGGGACAGTCTCTAAAAGGAAAAAAACCCAACAGCAACAAAAACAAACAAACAAACAAACAAACAAACAAACAAACAAACAAACAAACAAACAAACAAACAAACAAACAAACAAAAAAGGCAGAGCAAAAGAATGAAAAGAAGCATTGGCTCCTGAGCACTGTTGGGCCACTGGGAACATGCCCTGTATGCCAGATGGCCAGTGCAGCAGTGGCTGGGTTGGTGACTAATGGTGGCCTAACCCTGAGCAAAACAAGGACAGCTCAATACTTTGTGACACTAAGTGAGTGAGTGAGTATGCGGCGTGTGTGTGTGTGTGTGTCTGTGTGTGTGTGTGTGTGTGTGTGTGTGTGTGGTGTATGTCCGTGTGCGTGTGTGTGCTTGTCTTTGTAACCCCATGATATTTGTGTGTGTGCGTGTGCGTGCGTGCGTACGTGCGTGTGTGTGTGTGCGTGTGTGTTTTCCATACACCATATGTGGCTCATGCGGCTTCTAACAACCTCCACTCACCCCCCCCCCCCTCTCTCTCTCTGTCTGCCCTCTCCTTTCTTTCCATCTTTTATTCTGCTATCCATCCCCATGTGCCATTTCATGGCTGTTTAATCTCTCTATTCATTCATCTTCTTTATGTTCCACTCCTCTTATGACTTCTTTCCGCATATGAAATCCGTTTCTAATGCACACATACAAGTCTCTCCCTCTTGTTGCTATGTGTGTCTTCCTCTTTTTTTCCCCGGCCTTTTAACCTGCCCATGAAAAGATGTTTGAAAAAAAAGAAGAAAAGCCATCTTGATTCTACGTTCTATGAAATGAATGTGTGTTACTGACATGGCAAATCATACCCTGCATTGCCAGAGCAACAAATCGCCTGATGCATTCCGTAAACGTCTATGTCAAATCCACTATATTTATTTCCCTGTATCTGTGAGTACAGTGTAGAGAGTCTCTCTCTCTCTCTCTCTCTCTCTCTCTCTCTCTCTGTGTGTGTATGTGTGTGTGAGAGAGAGAGAAAGAGAAAAACAAAGTGAGTGTGTGTGTGTGTGCGCGCGCGTGTGTGTGTGTGTGTGTGTGTGCACGCGCGCGCGTGTGTGCGCGCGTGTGAGCGTGTGTGTGTGTGTGTGCGCGCGCGTGCGTGTGTATGTTTGTGTGTGAGCGCGAGAGAGAGAGAGAGAGAGAGAGAGAGAGAGCACGCACACGCGCTTGTGTCTGTGTGTGTGTGAACTATGTATGTTCATGTGTGTGTGTGTGCACTATGTAGTATGTTCATGTGTGTGTGTGCATGTGTAAGTGTGTTCTGTTGTCCCTTTTATGTCTCTATCTGGGGCAGATGTATGCGTTTCGCAAGGCTGCTCATTTCCACAGAGACGGTAACATACTTTCTCCATTGAACACCAGGCAATGAGCAACCTGCAGTAAAACGCTGCTACTCAATACGTACCAAAAAAAGCACATGAAAGAGGCATCCATGGAGCCTGTAAACACCATTAGTGCTCATCAGGGCCGCTGACGGACAGCTTTGGCCAGCCCAAGGACAAAGTAAACTGAAAACCCACCCCCCCTCTAATTACATTGCAATGAGGGCCGCATTTTGGGGCCCCTCTGCTCCCTGGGCCAGCAACAACTGACCCCTTTTTCCCTGCCAGGTCAGCTTCCCTGAGCTCAAATTAACCCATTGAGGCTGGATATTGCGCTGCGCAACACTGACCCAGGTGCCTGGAGCTGCATGACGCAGCATTAAGGCTCATGAGATTAGATATATTTTTTATTAAACATTTTTGGAGCTAATGCAAGATGAGGGTGGTAGTTGCTAAATGCAAATTATTTCATGTTTTTATGGGCTTCCGAGGCTGAGATATTTAGGTTTTTATAGGCTGAGGGCAACTTTTCTTAAACAGGGCTTAGGCATTCAGCAGGTATTTTTTTGCAGGTGCTTTAGGCATCAATGGGTTAAGACCTCCTTTAATTGATACAACCATACAAACTATTTTTGCAGCACTTATTCATCTCTATTTCCTTTAACGATTGTATGAGGCATTTGCTTTACTAGGTAACACATCAATTAGCATTGGTTAACTATTATTTGTAAACCATTTCTCCTCAGTTAAGTGTTTGTATACAGAGTGATAGCCATCTGTCTGATTTGGCTGGCTGCCTGCCTGTTTGTTTGTCTGGTGGGCTCTGTGCCTGATATCTTTCTGTCTGTCTGTTCGTCTGTCTATATTGCATTCTCTCAATCACTATGAACATTTAGATGACAGTATTTTAATATCTCACTTACTGATGAGAAGTAACGCAAGAACAATGCATATCAAACAATGACTTAAGGGACGAAGTGTTGACAAAAGAAAAAAAAACATCACAGCGTTGTTATTCGTAGGAAGCCATACGCATATTTATAGGATGCCAGATCTGAAAAAAAAAAACTTGTAGCACAAGATATGTGTGCCCTTGTCATGCATGAATGAGTTACCATGTGTATTTCATGTCAATTTTGCCCATGGTTGGACACCTGCGGTAGGCCAAGGTTCACAGATGTGTGCACATGGTGCAATATACCGGCGATCTTCCAAACTTCCATGCTGAGGTTGTGATAGAGTCAAATAATGGTGGAAAATATTAATGAGAGCCCTGTTGTCTATCTGTCCCCAAAATGATACCATGCATAGTGTGCTGATAGCTCTATAGCAAGTATGTACATGTGGTTGTGCTAGGCTGACAGATTTTTGTAGTCAGAAATCGGGACACTTTGTGCGTGACTGAAGGACAATATTTGGCGGGCGGTTGTGGGGGTCCTCCCCCAGGAAAAATTGCCGTTTTTAGATGCAATATCCTGCATTCTTATCAATTTTAGCGGGAGGAATGACAAATCGCACATAACTTCTTCAGACTCTCTATACAAGTGCTGGCTGCCATTAACTGTGTCAGGTAAAAATGTAATCTTTTCCATATATTTACCTTGATAGACATGGCGCAATGTAGTGGTCAAAACCGGGACATATTTGTGTCCAGAGAGGGTTTGCTCGGGACCTGGGACACACAACTCCAAACCGGGACTGTCCCGGTCAAACCGGGAAGTCTGGTCACCCTAGGTTGTGCCCGTTATTTAAAGTGATACTGTATCATTGTTGGAAAAAAGCTTATTGTACACCTCTCCTCGAGCTAAATGGTTGAGCTTTACCTTTCTCCTGTACTTTCAATTGTTCTACGAGTATGGCAGTGCATATTTTACCTCCGTGCTAGCAATTAACATTAAATCCTATGAGACCGGCTGCTAGCACAGTATCACTTTCAGTAACTATATCTTGGGCCTTACTCTGGTTCCCCCACCTACTATATACTGCCTCTAACCCTGCACTGACTTTGAATTGAAAGCCAATCTGGCCTACGTTGCCTATTTCCACCTCTGCCTTGTCTGGAAAAAACATCCAACCAGGCAACAACGAAACATAATTGAAATAAAACACACATAAATGCATTTGAGAGATTGTCGCTGCGCTGCTTCGAAGAAATCTCTTGCTGGATCTCAAATGATGCACTTCAGTGTTCATGT
>NC_085877.1:14061705-14069205 GCF_034702125.1 Engraulis encrasicolus | reverse complement strand
AGAAAAAGAGGAAGAAGACGAAAACAACGTGGGGGATGAGAAAGCACCAAAAGGAAAGATTGACAGACGGATAAATAAAAAAGGATAGAGCAAACAACGCTTGCTGAAGGGAAGGGAAAGGAGGGGAAGGCAGAGCAGCCGGGAAAACGGGAGGACAGGAGAGAGGACGAGCGCGCGCAAGAGAGAGAAACAGCAGGAGGAGAGGAAGAAGCGTAGGCAAAAAGGGAATTGCTAAAAATACCCAACTGGGTTTCCAGAGGCTGCCTGCCCTGTCGTCCACTTATATATCTCCATATCCCTCCCTCTTTCTCTATATATCTCTCTCCCTCTGTCTCTGTATCCCTCTCTCTTTCTATTTCTCTATCCCTGCAGCTCTTCTTGGGTGCGCTGCTGCTCTCCTCCACTCTAAATACCTGTTCCAAGGGGATTAAAAATGACTTAAAATTCAATCAGCCGGTCGGGGCGGACGGACGAACGGACGGACGGACGGAAAAGAGGGGGTGAGACGGAGGGATGAAAAGAGAGGGGTTTGTCCTCTGAAGAGATTCACAGCAGAGCACTACAGCTGGCGGAGAGAGAGAGATAGAGAGAGAGAGAGAGACGGCGAGAAAAAGAGTGAGTGAGCAAAAGAAGAGAGGAGAGAAAGAGACAGAAGGGGAGAAAGCGTCTGAGAGAGGTGTGGAAGAACTCCAGGGGGAAAGGAAGCGGAAAAAGGGAAAAGAGGAGCAGAAAGAATTAGAGGAGGAGAGAAGGTCTCATCTCTTTTTTTCCAGAGGGGAATAGCAGTTTAGTCCACTCCCAAAGGAATAGCTGACACTTGGAACGGACGTAAGCGGCAAAAGCCAGGTTAGTACGCACGCGTGTGTGTGTGTGTGTGTGTGTGTGCGTGCGTCTGTGTGCCTGTGTATAACTCAGTGTGTATGCTGTCCTTCGAAGGACAGTCTTTAAAAAGAAGGACTGCATGCAGCGAGGAGAAGAAAAGGGGTGCTGTTATGAAAGACAGAAGATTGATAGAGAGATGTTCTTAGAAGCTGTGAGAGAGAGAGAGAGAGAGAGAGAGAGAGAGAGAGAGAGAGAGAGAGAGAGAGAGAGAGAGAGAGAGAGAGAGAGAGAGAGAGGGAGAGAGAAAGACAAGACTAAGATGAATGGCTGGTATTCTGATCACAGAAGAGAACATCCCTCATGAAATTGATTAATTATTCAAACACAAACACAAGCACACCATTCTCTCTCTCTCTCTCTCTCTCTCTCTCTCTCTCTCTCTCTCTCTCTCTCTCTCTCTCTCTCTGTCTCCCTCACACGCGCACAAACACACACACGCGCACGCACGCACGCACGCACGCACACACACAGACACACACACCCTGTCTCCGTCCTGTGCACATGAATGAACTCAGCAAAAATCTCCATCCCATTGAGTTTCTGGGAAATAATCCCTAATGCGGTCACTGAGACGTAATTTAGATAATCCCTGACATGTTCGGTAATCCTTGTTTGTGACACAAACACACTGTTATTCTTACCCCCTCTGTTAATCTCCCACGCATTCTTTCTATCATTCTGATTTGGAAAATCTTCCTCTCTCTCTCTCTCTCTCTCTCTCTGTCTCTCTCTCTATCTCTCTGTCTCTCTCTGTCTTGCTCTCTCTCTCTCTCTCTCTCTCTCTCTCTCTCTCTCTCTCTCTCTCTCTCTCTCTCTCTCTCTCTCTGTCTCTCTCTGTCTTGCTCTCTCTCTCAACTGAAGTGAAAATTCGAAACATGTCTTGATTATAAACAATTGTCTCTCATTCTCTGTCTCTCCGTCTTTCTCTCTCTCTCACTCACTCACACACACACACACACACACACACACACACACACACACACACACACACACACACACACACACACACACACACACACACAGAGAGAGAGAGAGAGAGAGAGAGAGAGAGAGAGAGAGAGAGAGAGAGAGAGAGAGAGAGAGAGAGAGAGAGAGAGAGAGAGAGAGACGTACACACAATTGTATCTTAGCAGTGCAAAATTCAAAACATGCCCAGGCATTCATTGTGGTTGTGTACTGTACGAAGGAGAAGATGATGATTCATCGGTGGTGAGATGAGATGGTGTTATGAGATGATGTTGATGTTGATGTTTTTTTCTCTCCAGGGCTGTATGTTGGTGATATTCTCATGGGCAGGTGTTGTTGTTGTTGGTGTGTGTGTGTGTGTGTGTGTGTGTGTGTGTGTGTGTGTGTGTGTGTGTGTGTGTGTGTGTGCGTGTGTGTATGTGTGTGTGTGTGTGTGTGTGTGTGTGTGTGTGTGTGTGTGTGTGTGTGTGTGTGTGTGTGTGTGTGTGTGTGTGTGTCACCCAAGAGGGTGTGACCCCAGCAGGTGCTTGATTGACAGCTGGCAGAGGGGGTGCAGAAACCAAAAAACAGAGCGCGCGATAGATAGCAGAGATGAAAGGAAAAGAAAAGAGAAGGAAGAAAAGGGTAAGAAGACGTAGAGAGAGATGACATTTAGGAGAACAGAGATCGATGCTGCCAGAAGAGGAAAATATGGACAGAAAGAGTTGGACAGGAGAGAGAGAGAGAGAGAGAGAGAGAGAGAGAGAGAGAGAGAGAGAGAGAGAGAGAGAGAGAGAGAGAGAGAGACAGAGAGAGAGAGAGAGAGGGAGGGAGAGAGAGAGAGAGAGAGAGGAAGATGACGGTGAAGAAAAATAAGGTAACATGGCACAGAGAATAAAGGTGAGACAACAGAAATTGAGCATAAATGAAGAGAAGCGATAATAACCAACAAGAAATGGCCTCTTTTGTGCTGTGTGCTGCTGTCTAATGCACTGCTGAGGATGTGCATGTGTGTTTTGTTTAAGCATCTGCAACATTGCCTCTAAAAATTCTGACAACTTCTCCTCCCTTCCCTTTTTCTCTTCTCCCTCTCAATCCCTTTCTTTCTTTCTTTCTTTCTTTCTTTCTTTCTTTCTTTCTTTCTTTCTTTCTTTCTTTCTTTCTTTCTTTCTTTCTTTCTCCTCCGTTTCCTTTCCAGGAGAAACCTGCATCATCCTCGGCTTGCTTTTTTTCCCTCTTCTCCTCTCTCCCGTGGTCCATCTGTTCTCTCTCCTCTTCTCTGCCTCTCCTCGTCTCCCTTGAGATTTTGGGGCTGTGCTTACCTTACCAACATCGGCCCAGCGTATACACTTGCATACCAAGTGCAGCAGGATCCATTTTTTTTTATACTTCGAGGATTTATTAACAGAAAGAAAAAAAAGATAAATAACGAACGACAAGATAAACGACAAGAGTGGAGTATAGGAGAAGATAAGCAACACCATCCATCCAATTTTTTTGTGTGTGTGTGCATCCGGGAATAAACCATAAAGCACATATAATTACCTAGCATCTCCTAATGATAATCCAATAACCTGAATCAATGGCCTGGACTGAATGACTGGACCTCTCCTCTTTACTACTGTGGATGTGTGGGCGGTGGTCAAACGGGAGAAGAGGAGACGTGTAGAGAGAGAAAAAAGAAAACAAGGGATGAGCAGAGGAGAGAACGGGAGAGTGGAGGAGCAGAAAAATAAGACAGGGATGCAACTCTGATGGAATAACCTAAACGAGCGGTCGAAACAGACGAGACGTGTGGAGAGATTGGAAAAAAAGGAATGCATGTTCGAGTGAACAGCAGAGTGGAGGAGCTTCAAAAAGAAAAGGATGCAACGCTGATGGAATAAAATAAAACGAGAGGAAAACAGAGAGAGTTGCTGCTGCTGCTGAGAACAGGAGGGAGGATGATGAACAGATGAGGCTGGACGGAAGGTGGCGAACGAGGGGAGCGAGGGAGGACTGGAGGACAGGAGCAGGAGGAGAAGAGGAGACGGAGAGGGAGACAGAGGAGAAGAAGGAGGAGGTTGAGGTGGAGTTACCCAGGGGAGCGCCACTACGGATTGGTGCTTGTTAACCAGACAGGTTGGGGGGAAGAGAAAGAACAAAAATAAAAGAAAACAAACGACAGGAGAGTGGATAGAAATATCTTTTGAGGGGAAAAAAATGACAAAAAGCCCTAACTGTGGACAGAGGATAATGAAAGAAAATATGTCTTGACTGGCCCCTACTGGATGAGTTTTGGTGGAACACATTTCTTTTTTTTACCTTGATACATACACATATGCTGATGCACACATACACACACACACACACACACACACACACACACAGACAGACAAATGCATAGAAACACACACGCACACACATGCAGATGCATAGACAAAGCACTCAGCGGAAAATGTTTGGTGGAGTGTGTTCTTATTGAGAGAGCTGGTTCGTCTGACCCAAATCCAACTCTTCTTTGATGTTTGCTGGAAGCTGGAATGCTGAACACACACATACTGCCTCACGCACACACTCACAAACACACACAAACACACACACACACACACACACGCCTGGATTTTTACCAGCCATCTACTGCCGCCCTCGCCTTCCTGTCTGTGGATACACACCTGAACCTGGATTTACACACGTGGAGGACACCGTGACACGCTGGGGGATCTGATACACACACATGTACACACACACACACACACACCAACACACATGCACGTGTACGCAAACTACTTGACATGTGAAGCTGAATTCCGTCCCGGATCGACACAGACAGCAAAGGTAAAGTCATGGTTACTATTTTATGCTTTATCTTTTGCTGGGGAAATGATTTTTGATGTAGGCACAAGCAAGCCTAAACAAAAAAACCTACACATATACAGAACAAGACACACACACACACACACACACACACACACACACACACACACACACACACACACACACACACACACACACACACACACACACACACACACACACACACACACACACACACACACACACACACTATAAACCTGTGCAAACACACAGCCACATATATCCAGAGATACAGGCGCAGGGAAAATTGCAGACACATACACACAGAGAGTAAACACACACAAACATGATTAGCCATCGGAAATGCAAGCACAAAAAACACATGCAACACACACACACACACACACACACACACACACACACACACACACACACACACACACACACACACACACACACACACACACACACACACACACACACACACACTGCAAGGTACACATTGTGCACAGATGTGCAATGTTCGCTTGCCACATCTATTTATAGTTGTGTTGCCTCACCCTCTGCAACCTTTTTCTCTACTCTCTCTCTCTCTCTCTCTCTGAATTTAATCCAATTCTCTCTCTCTCTTTCGTTCTTTCTTTCTCTTCAAATATTTCGTAGTGTACTCGTTCTGAATGTTTTTCTTTGCCATCATTCCTTCCGTTCCCCTCTCTTTCATCTTATACTATGCATTGAAAAGTTCCTCTCTCTCTCCCTCTCCCTCTCCCTCTCTCTCTCTCTGCTTACATAAACACACTAATGAGCGAAAGCTACTAACAGGGTTTATCACAAACACCGCACCAGCACTTTTTTTTTTTTTACCTCGAACGTGGATCCGTCAAGTTACCTCCTCAAAAAAATAACGACTTCATCTCTTTCTCGTTCTCTTTATCCCTCGCTCCATCCTTCCTTCTCTGCATTTCATTCTCCCCTTCACCCTGTCTCACCTCTCTCTTCCCCCTGCTGCATTCTGTTTCTTCCCTCTATCCAGCCTCTCGCCCTCCCCTCTCTTTTTCAACTCCTTAAGGCTATATAACACTTTTTGACTCCTTCTCATAGCTATCCATATTCATCCATATCTCTCGCATCCATCTGTTTCTTACTCCTTTCTTCATGAATGCCTGCATACTGGCCTGTCTTGCACTCCTTTACACCCCTCCATCCAAATTTATCTCTCTATCTCTCCTTCCCCCGGTTATCACCGTCTGTGTCTGCCACACCTTCTTCTTCTCTCTACATCTCTCCATCTCTCTCTCCATCTCTCTGCATCTCTCTTTATCCCTCTCTCTCTCCCTCCATTCCATGATGTGGAGGGCAATAAACTGATAAGCTAATTATGCCCTATCAGAACGCAGTGGGGGAGACGTTCTGCTTTTGATGAGTCAGTCGGGCCAAGCGCAGGGAGAAACGCCGAGAAAATAACTGGGAGTGTGGGGCGTGGTTCTGTGTGTGTTTGTGTGTACAGTGTGTGGGTGTGTGTGTCTTTGTGTGGGTGGGTGGGGGGTGGGGGGGGGTACAGTGTATGTGTGTGTGTGCATGTGTGCATGTGTGTGTGTGTGTGTGTGTGTGTGTGTGTGTGTGTGTGTGTGTGTGTGTGTGTGTGTGTGTGTGTGTGTGTGTGTGTGTTTATGTGGGATGGCTATACTCATGTTTATGCATGTGTATTTTCGCACGCCTTGGTGTACCAACGGGTGAGAGTTTACAGAGATTGCCGGGCTTGGTGCTTTTTATGAGAACCCCCGCTGTGTCTATGGCCGTGCATGCACTATATCGAGCTGGCAGAATCACTTAATCTACTGCGGGGGGGTCATAGGCTGGGCAGAGCCGCTGTGCCGTGGCGGGCTGACCTATAGCTACATGCAGTGTGTGTGTGTGTGTGTGGTGTGTGTGTGTGTGTGTGTGTGTGTGTGTGTGTGTGTGTGTGTGTGTGTGTGTGTGTGTGTGTGTGTGTGTGTGTGTGTGTGTGTGTGTGTGTGTGTGTGTGTGTGTGTTTGCCTGTTTCTGTGAACATACTGGAGTACACAGTATAATGAGTGTGTAGGTCATTGTGTATGTAAGATGTATGTAAGTGTGTGTCTATGTACATGTACTGCATGTCAGTATGTAAGCGTGCGTGTGTGTGAGTATGTGTGTGTGCGTGTGCATGTCTGTTTCTGTGAACATAGCATACAGTATGCATGCCTGAATGTCTAATGAATGTTTTTGGATGCGGGCAGACATTCTCCTATGTGCATTTGCAAATATGGTTTTCATGTACATGTATATACAGTGTGCTTATAATGAGTGTGTGGTTCATTGTATGTAAGTGTGTGTGTATGTGTGTGCGATCATGCCTGTGTCTTTGTGCATGAGACTAGACGAGAGAGGCAGAGCCGGATCAAGATGGCCCCTAGGCTACAAGCTCATGTGGGGCCCCCCGGAGGACAAATTTTGTGACAAATCTACATCGACAGTGTCAATAATGGAAGCTATGAATAAAGGCTAACAAGTCTACCAACTGTACTCACCATGGTTGATGAATTCAATATTGCTTCACGTCACAATTCTGCAATATTTCACTTTTGGCCAATCAGGCAGGCCCCCTGGCAGGCGGGGGCCCCTTGGCTTCAGCCATATCTAGCCTATGCATTAATACGGCCCCGGAGAGAGGGAGGGGAAGAGAGGCCAGAAAGACATGGATTGAGAAGAAAAGCAAATCAGCGGGAGAGTGTGTGAAAGCTGCTAACCCTGGCATTATTACAGTGGTGACCCCGGTCACTGCTGCAAACACACGGTAGGCTCGCATCTGGCACGTAATTAAATTTGGCGAGACCTGCTGATAATAATGATGCTCAT
>NC_085877.1:14039205-14056705 GCF_034702125.1 Engraulis encrasicolus | reverse complement strand
GCCAGAGAAATGACACAGTGTGTGTGTGTGTGTGTGTGTGTGTGTGTGTGTGTGTGTGTGTGTGTGTGTGTGTGTGTGTGTGTGTGTGTGTGTGTGTGTGTGTGTGTGTGTAAAGGAGCAGTTTTGCATGTTGGCAAGGGTGTGGATTTGATGATAACTTGTATAGCCTGAAGACAAATGGGACGTGCCTTCTACTGTATCCTCCTGTGTGTGTGTGTGTGTGTGTGTGTGTGTGTGTGTGTGTGTGTGTGTGTGTGTGTGTGTGTGTGTGTGTGTGTGTGTGTGTGTGTGTGTGTGTGTGTGTGTGTGTGTGTGTGTGTGTGTGTGTGTGTCCAGGGGTGCAGACAGGGGCGGGACAAAGGGAACAGTTGGCCCGGGCCCAGGGATTCCTCATTGCATCGTATCTATTGGGCTGGGGGGCCCTTTTAGATTACTTTGTCCTGGGCCCGGCAAAGGCTGTCAGCGGCCCTGTGTGTGTGTGTGTGTGTGTGTGTGTGTGTGTGTGTGTGTGTGTGTGTGTGTGTGTGTGTGTGTGTGTGTGTGTATGCCCGCATGTGTGTGTGTGTGTGTGTGTGTGTGTGTGTGTGTGTGTGTGTGTGTGCGCGTGTATGTGCGTGTGTGTGTGTTTGTTTGTGTGTGTATGTGTGTGTGAGTGTGAAAAAGAGTGAACAAGAGAGAGAGGCGTAGAAGAATAGACGGATATAAAGAGAAAGGGGATGAGATAGACAAGACAATAGACCCTCATTTAACACCGTGCAATTTACCTGACAAAGGAGATTGCGCCAAAAAGAAAGCAAGATTGATTACTAAGACACCTTTAATTTGCCAATTTATTCATACACGCGTAGAGAGAACTAGAACGGCTCCTCCCTTGGCGTGGGATGGGGGGTTTGAGTGGGGGGGTGTTGCCTCCTAACAATGGGGAGCATTTCCCATAATTTGTTTTGAGGTGAGCAGCAATCCCTACACAGTAAAAAAAGCAGAGCTAATTCAACACTTAGAGAGTACAATGGGAACGAATACACTCTGGAAGATGTTAAATTGACTCTCAAAGTGTTCAATTGACACTGTTCAATTCTCAATGTACACTGTGTGGCTCATTCGCAAAGTCTGACTGGCAGCTTTAATCTAATCTCAGGGTAGTCTAATGGCACAACACTGTCCGCTTGGGTTGAGCCAGCTACTATAAGTAAATTGACTGAACATGTAAAGTCGACAGAATGTGTTTAAACCACTGCACACGTCTATGTCTGGCCTGGCACGAGTAAGCTCTCGACATCGCAGAATACGGCAAAGGAAAATGGTCCAATGTTATGGGTGGAATAGTTTCGTAATATGAAAACACAAAGAAAGTGAACACGAAAGTAATGCTTTTGCATTCTTATGTTTTACTTCTTCCTGTGTATATAGAATATTGATCAATATGTATCCCTTCCCTGTCTTTTACATTATTTGAAGTTTGCTGATATAAGCCCAAAACAGTCATCATAAACACAGGCCTTTCGGAGAGTAGGAGACCCATTTCTGTCTCGTTACCTTGAATTACTGACGAAAAATATAAATATTTGCATTGTTCATTGAATATATTTGCCTCAGCAGTACCAGGCTGACGCTGACACATTCCTAGACATTTCACTGTCCAGGATGTACCGTGCATGTAGCTGAGTTTGGTTATTATGGCTTAGAAGGCAGTAATACCAGCCAACCACACACACACTCAAAAGTTCTTCCTTTGCTTTCCATTATAGTCAGGGTTGCCATGGTGACAAATGGTGACATTTAATACTTTTCAATGTTGCAATAACATTAGAGAGATAGATAATGTGTTATTGCCGCACGATGAAAGTGCGTATTGTGCATGTTTTAGAGTGTGTGTGTGTGTGTGTGTGTGTGTGTGTGTGTGTGTGTGTGTGTGTGTGTGTGTGTGTGTGTGTGTGTGTGTGTGTGTGTGTGTGTGTGTGTGTGTGTGTGTGTGTGTGCGCGCGCGTGTGTGCGTGCGCGTGTGTGTGTGTGTGTGTGTGTGTGTGTTTCATTTTCAAGTCTTAATGCCCCTCCCTCCCCATAACACTTCTCCCTTTCCGTCACCAATGGTTGATAACAGTCAAGCTATCTTTCACAAGAACATAATGTTCTGAACTGATCTGTAGGGTTTGTCAACGTTGTATTTCAAAGAATATGCTAACAAAGCCCCTTTGAAATGTGCTGAATCGTCGTGAATTGTGCGAAGATTACAAGAATTGCCTTCAGCGTACATCCAAGGCAAGAACACCTTCTTTAGCAAATTGTTGTGAAAACCAGAGAGTCCTTGAATCTTCGCTTTTTATTCCATGCACTTGTTCGTCATTTCAGGGTCAAATCTAAGCTCATTATGCATTCTGTATAAACTGCCATTTCAAATTTAGAATGCAACATAAGTATGAGAGAAATATGATAGATAGATCTCTTTTCCCCTCTCCCTTTTTTTTTTCTTGCTCATCATTCATTTTTTTCCTCGATATGTGCTTCCTCGAACTCAGTGCAGAGGAAGGGGAATTGATTGAAGCAAAGCAGATTTGCGCAACAACTTGATGGCTGGTTTACAAAGTTGCCACTTATTTTTCTTAAGCTTTGTTGGCCTTTCCTGTTTCTTTCCTGGGGTTTGGGTATTGCCACTTCATTCAAAGACTTATTTAAGGAGGACAGTCGATACTGTTCTGTAGTCTGTGCTTCCGCAGGGATGGTTTTGCCATCAACTGAAGGCCACTTTGCCGGTCTTGTGTAAAATATATACTTTAAAGATGATTTAAGCATCTCCGGCTCATCGACTGATTCTGGCAAGGTTTTATAATCACGAAAAGGTGGGCGACGGTGAACTTTTGAAAATTGCATTCTGCACTGGACTAGCCTCACGGCTGAGAGTCCCATCATATTGCATGGATGAATTCCCCAAACACTGCAAGCATCTATGTGTGACATTTCTGGTGTAAATGTACGTACGTCGACGAATAATACTGTTACCCATGGAAAATAATTAAACTATGGAGGCATTTGTGGAGCCATGATGGGCTTGCCTATAACGTGATATGACCATGAAAAATAATAAAAATTTCATCATGTTGATTTCACACTCTAAATGTTTTTTTTCCATTACAGGCATGGTCGGAAGTGTTGGCCTTGATTCAAACAGCCCCATACATAACTGGCTCGTGTCCGTACACGTTGCTCATGTATGATGAGTTATTTCCATTGTGGGTATGTGTGCCTGCTTCAGGGGATCATAGGGAAGGCCGGCCAGCCATCTGAGTACCATTTAACCTATGGTGCTCCGGGGTCTGTTCCAGAGTTTGTTATATGTGTGCACACACATGCAAATACGCGCAGAGAGAGAAGGTGCCCGGACATTCCCTTTCATCTTGCCCGCGGACACAACTCTGTGCCAATCATGAAATTAAAATTCAGCTGCTCGATGTGCATGTGCCTGTGTACGGGTGTGCGTGTGTGTGTGTGTGTGTGCCTGTGTGTGTGTGTGCGTGTGTGTGTGTGTGTGTGTGTGTGTGTGTGTGTGTGTGTGTGTGTGTGTGTGTGTGTGTGTGTGTGTGTGTGTGTGTGTGTGTGTGTGTGTGTGTGTGTGCGTGTGTGTATGTGTGTGTGTGTGTGTGTGTGCACACATGTGTACGCATCTGTACTCGTGTGTGTGTGGTTGTGCATGTGTGTGTCACGGATGACAAATTCAATAGCAAAATGCTATTAAAATATGACTGTGGGAGTGGTAGCATTCTAGTTACAACTAGGGAGTAAGTTGGGAAATGTTTAGTTGGTTAGTGACAATTATTTGTCAGATGCTGCTAGAATGTCCTTTTTTCTAAATGTAATTATAACCCTTGTTTGTGTGTGTATGCGTGTGCGTGCGTGCGTGCGTGCATGCATGTTGAGGGCACGTGCGCACACGTGCGTGCACGTGTGTGCGTGCGTGTGTATGATCTTTGATCAAGCACCTGCCTAAGCACATCGCAGACGTGTGTGTGTGTATGTGTGTGTGTGTGTGTGTGTGTGTGTGTGTGTGTGTGTGTGTGATCTTTTTTTAACACTCCCTTATTTACATACTGGGCTCAAGAGAGCTTGTATGCGTAATGTGCGTGCCTGCATGCCTGTGTAGTGTACTGTATACGCATGCATGCTACACAGGAGCATGAAGCATTACAGGTTTACACGTGACTGTGTACATTTGAGACTAAAAATGCGTTAGTGTATGTGTATAGAATTTAGATATAGGCTACTGTGTAATGACTATAAGCCCTATCACTGATAGGCTATCAGTGTGTCTCAGTGTCCGTTTGTGTGTGTGTGTGGTGAGTGTTTGTGTGTGTGTGTGTGTGTGTGTGTGTGTGTGTGTGTGTGTGTGTGTGTGTGTGTGTGTGTGTGTGTGTGTGTGTGTGTGTGTGTGTGTGTGTGTGTGTGTGTGTGTGTGTGTGTGCCCACGCACGTTGTGATTTCATGAAAGCTGCAGGCAGTTTCGGGTCATTAATTTGTGCCCTTTGCACAGATGATAAAACTCTAAGTGTGCCGTGCCTTTCATTAGCCCATGATTGTCTTTAATGTCCGCGTCTGTCTGCTGAGGCCATATCGCCAACTCTCCCTGTCTCCATATCCCTCCATTTCCTCCTCCTCTTCTTCTCTCTCTCTCTCTGCCTCTTTCTTCCTCTCTCTCTTCCTCTTTGTATCCCTCTCCCCTCTTCAATGCATGCGTCTTTTCTGCTCCCACAGCAGCCATATCATCAACTCCCTCTCTCTGCATCCATCCTTTCTTCTCTCTCTCTCTTTCTCTCTCTCTCTCCGTTTTTGCAGTTGCCTCTCTCGTTCATTATCTGTCTCTCCTTCCCACCCTTCTCTCTCCTTCTCCATCTCCATTCTTAGTTTCTCCCATTCTCTCTCTCCTCATCTGCACATCCCTCCCATCCCTCCAGTCCATACCATTCTGTCCTTTCATTCTCCCCTTTTTTCATCTTCTTTCCTCTCTCTTTCTCTCTTTACCAATCTCTACGTCCATCTCTCCTCAGTATGATTCTATCACTCTTCATCTTTTCATTTTTCGCCTATATATAGCCATCTCACAGGGGCTGAACAATTGCACGTAGGGCCCCAGGGCAAAGCACTGATAGGACCCTCAAACAGCTTGTCACGGTCACAATAAGGACCCCCACCAACCCCCACAAGAGTACAGGATGGCCCTGGGCTGAGGGGCAAATGCCCTGCTTGCCCCCTATATAGCTCCGACCCTTCCTCCCTTCTACTCTCTACTCTCCAGTTTCCTTTTTGGTCCTATCCTCATCTCTTCCTCCATGCTAATAAACACACTGGGTAGCCTTGTTTCACAGTAACATTTGTGCATTTCAAAGAATGTCCTCAATAGAAAATAGACTTGACTTCAAATGGAGAGGCTAATTAAGAGTCAACCAGTCAGCCCCATTACGTGTAATGTATGTGGAGGATCCATGACGACCAAATTCTCAAACATGCGGCTGCACTGTGCCATGATCAAAAAGCTCTTTGGTGTTGACAAACTGTGGTCATATTCCTCTAGCCTATGCAATGTGTTTGTCAATGATCTTTACTGTTATTGTGATTGCAAGAAATTGTTTTCCTTTTCATTGATGTGCAGATGCATTCAGACTGGCTCATACCATAGCTATAGATGTGCTTGATTAAAGGTGCACTGTGTAGGATTGTGGCCAGAGTAGGTATTGCAATGGTTGCTCATCGAAACTGCTGTCTACTGCCAAATTGTATGTTTTCATTAATATTTACTAAGTAATAAAGTAATATTTACTACTACGATCAAAGTGCAGTAAGGTTGCTAGCTAAAAATGTCTATTTCTGGACATTCAAAATGGCGGACATGGAGAAAATCACCCTTTTCATTTGTGAAAAAGGCAATTTTCCAAGTCATAATGAATACTCACCATTTGATGGTGGTGGTATGTATTTCTGAAAATGGTAACATTTGGGAATGGGCAGCATGAATTCTGGATATAATCTACTACAATATTACACAGTCTAGCTTTAAGGAAAAATGTTACCCTTTGACTGGGTACTACTGTAGGAGGATGGCCACGAAATCTGATAGCCTGAATGTGAGAGACAACATTGAATTGCTCCAAAGGAAGTGGTCTGTTGACAGTGGAGTGAGGTGATGAATAGGTGGCGTGCTGTTGGTGGTCAATGGTGGTATGTCTTTTTTATGCTTCTTTTTTCCCTCAAGTGTGTTTCCTTTTTGAAATTGGGGCAGGGTGGTGAATAGAAGTGCTGAGTCATATTGTGAATGCCTGGACCATGTGATGGTTCAATAAAAAGGGGATTTCAAACACTTGCACACTTTGATTTCCTGGCTCCCCACCCTGCACACATTCCCTGTCAACTGGACATCTCGCATTCCTCTCCTCTCTACATATCTCTAATCCTCCTTTTTCCTTTGCCATTTTAACCTCATCTATCTCTCATCACTCATTTCGCTTCCTCACTGTCTCTTTTCTCCTCCATGTTTCTCTCTTTCTCTTCGCCTTGTATGTTGCACCACTCTGCTTTTATTTACACCTGTCCCTATCTATCTCTACATCCATTTCACCTCAGTCTCTCTCTCCTTTCACCCTCTCTCTCTCTCTCTCTCTCTCTCTCTCTCTCTCTCTCTCTCTCTCTCTCTCTCTCTCTCTCTCTCTCTCTCTCTCTCTCTCTCTCTCTCTCTCTCTCTCTCTCTCTCTCCCCACTGCCTCATAACAACATATTCATATCCCCTGAATGCTCCGGTGTTAAATTTCATGTACATTACATTGCATCGGTCTCTCTCACTCTACTCTCTGCTGCTTTTATCCTTCTCTACTTACCTCCTTTCTCATCACTCATCCCCTCATCTCTCTCTCTCTCTCTCTCTCTCTCTCTGCCTCTCTCCCTCTTTCTGCTAGGCCATAGCAACAACATGATTCATCTTCCCTTTTTAGTGGTTAAGATTATCGATGCTACCTGTGCATACCTCTGCTCTCTCTTTTCCTATCTCTTTCACTCTCTTGTTTCCTCTCTTTCTCTCTCCTTTTCTCCCTCCTACTCGACATTTCTGTGTCTTTTCAATCTCCTACTCAACCTAGAATCTTTTCTCTCTCCCCCCTCCTCGACATTTCTCCCTTTCTCTCGTCCTCGTCAAACTCTATCTTTTAGTATAAAAAAGAGATTGCATAGCTCCAACTCCACAACTCCACCTTGCATTCATGTCTTGTTCTCCTCATTAGACTATCCTTCTGCCTTATATACCAGAGCTCCATTTTGATTTTTTTCAGCATCTGCATTCCCATGCCTCTATCTGCCTTGCTATATTATTATACTATTTTGTATTCCCCATCTCTCTCCCTCCTCCTCCTCTTCTCTCTCTCGCTCTCTCTCTCTCTCTCTCTCTCTCTCTCTCTCTCTCTCTCTCTCTCTCTCTCTCTCTCCCTCTCTCTCCATGTCATGTTATTATCATCATGCTCTTTTTCCCTATCTGCTACATATCTCACAGCTCCATTCTAATTTCCACATCATCTTTCCTTCCTTCTTGCTCTCTTCTCATGTCTCTCCATCCTCTTCTCTCCTTGTATCACAGCCTATCTTCCTGTCTCTCTCTCTCTTTCTCTCTTTCTCTCTCCCCTCTCATCTCCTCTCCTCTTATCTCGTCTTCTCTCTTGCTGCAATGTGTCTGCAATCTCCGTACCTCAGCGTCACCTGTTTGGACGTCTACCTCCTCCCTATTAATGGCACTCTCCTCTCTTCTCTTCTCCTCTCCTCTCCTCTTTTTCTTTTCTCTTCTATCTCTCTCCCGGCGTCCTTCACTCGTTCATCATCCCCGCTCTGCCTATCTTTGAGACCCTCCTCGGTGTCAAACTCTTAGGATTCTAGTTTTTTTTCCATCCTCTCTTCTCTGTCTTCCCTCTTCAGTTCTTCCTCCCCTCCTCTGTCTATCTTTGAGAGTCTCCGTGTCTCGATCCTCTACTCCTCCTTCGCTCTTTCATCCCCGCTCTGTCTATCCATCTCTGAGAGCCTCTCCAGTGTATCCAGGCGAGGGTGTTGATAGAAAATGCAAAAGGAGTGTCAGAAGAGCGGAGTGAGAGAGGGAAAGGGGAAGAGAGGGAGAGAGGGACAACAAGGATGAATAAGCAAAAGATGACAGGAGTGTTCTTAAGTGTTGAAGCTTGACTCACACACACACACACACAGACACACACAGACACATTAAGACACACACACACACACACACACACACACACACACACACACACACACACACACACACACACACACACACACACACACACACACACACACACACACACACACACACACACACACACACACAGTGATCCATTAAAACTCACGCTCCCAAGGAATTAAGTGGTAATTATCCCAGAAACACTCTTCAACACCCCCCCCCCACACACACACACACACACACACACACACACTCACAGAAACAAAAGCACAACACACACAAATGCCTCCATAATCATCCCAATAGTTAAGAACACATGAAATGCGCACATCAAAATAGTCAAACACACAAAATACGCACACAAATACAAAATAAACCCCTCTCCTTAGTCTTCTATTCAGTAGAATTCTGCATGGCAACAGCTTGGGATGTAGACACGTACACATTCACACAGAGAGTCTCTCTTTCACTCGCTCACAGACACACACACACACGCACACATACACACGCACACGCACACGCACACACACACGCACACGCACACGCACACGCACACAGAGGCTTGCTATATCACCCCAGTTCACACACACACACATACACATAGCCTATACATGCATACACAAGCATGAAAAAAAAACACTCAATCCCACGCAAAAAAGAGTATCAAGGACGTCTGCAGATGAATAGAGATATGGATGGTTCCCAGTGAGCCACGCTGCCACAAACACCCCACAGCAGAGAGAGAGAGAGAGAGAGAGAGAGAGAGAGAGAGAGAGAGAGAGAGAGAGAGAGAGAGAGAGAGAGAGAGAGAGAAAGATAGAGATGGAGAGAGACTGAGAGAGAAACAGAGAGAGAGGGGGGGTATGTATGTAGGGAGGGAGGTAGGGAGCGAGAGGAAAGGAGTAGAAAGGAAGGGAAAGGAAAGAAAAGGAAAATAAAACCCCACAGCCCATACAGGCACCGGGGACTTTGCAAGCACGGAGTGCAGTGAAGTGTGGGCGGGGTGAGGGAAAACAACTCCCATTGAACCCCTCAACCACTCCTCAGCCCCCCCTCCCATCCACTTCTATGATTTCCTTCACTCCTAACCCCATCTTTCTTTCGTTTTCACTCGTACTGTACTCTCTGTACTCTCTCCACTGTACTCTCTTTCTATCTCCTTTTCTTTCTCTCTCTCCTCTTCATCTCATGTTCCCCCTTTTTCTCTGTAACCCTCCCCTCCCTCTGTCTGGCTTTCCCTTCTGTCACTTCTGTCCTCTCCTTCTCTCACTTCTTAACTCAGCTCTCACCACCTCTGTGTATGTGTTTTTCTTTTACCTTTCCCATGCTTTTCTTTTCTCTCATTGTGCTCTCACTGGTGCGTGCCACTGCACTTTCCCAGATAGATTATGAGCTGCTGACAAGAAAGTCCAGGGGATTTTATTGCAGAACAACAACAACAAAATGGACAAAGAGAGCCGACCAGGGCTGACACAGGGGGGGTGTTTGTCTTCATGTGAGAGAGCGTGTGTGTGTGTGTGTGTGTGTGTGTGTGTGTGTGTGTGTGTGTGTGTGTGTGTGTGTGTGTGTGTGTGTGTGTATGTGTGTGTGTGTGTGTGTGTGTGTGTGTGTGTGTGAGTGTGTGTGAGTGTGTGTGTGTGTGTGTGTGTGTTTGTGTGTGTGTGTGTGTGTGTGTGTGTGTGTGTGTGTGTGTGTATGTGTGTGTGTGTGTGTGTGTGTGTGTGTGTGTGTGTGTGTGTGTGTGTGTGTGTGTGTGTGAGAGAGAGAGAGAGAGAGAGAGAGAGGTATGTCTGTCAGTGACGCTTGTGTGTACGTGTGCGCGTGTGTATTTGTGTGTTTAGTCGGTATGTGCATGTACGTAGTATTTAAATGTTAGTAGAGAGTGACTGTATGCGTGTGTGTATGTGTATACTGTATGTATGCATGTGTATGTGTGTATGTGTGAATGCATGTATGCGTGTATGCCTGTATGCATATGTGCATGTGATTATGTTCATGCTGAGCACCAGATGAGAGCTGAGATATAGCTAGTGTATGTCAGTGGATACTAATGTGGATGTGCTCTCCAACTCCAGATGTTTACGGCACCCAGTAGGCCGCTTGTCTAGACGTCTGCCTATACCGTCTCTCTGGGTTTTAAATAAGACTCGGATCTGAGCTCCAGGTTGGCCTTGCACAGGGAGACACCAGGGAGAGCCGGGTGGTACCCACCACATGTATGTATTGAATAGGGGGGGGGCCCTTTCATATGATTTTGTCGTGGGCCCGACAAAAACTGTCAGCGGGCCTGGCTACAGCATAGAGGCTCACAGCCTGGGCTATGTCTGAAACAGGAGGCTACGGTATAGTGTCTCACATCGCAGCCTTGCTGTCTGGCCGCCTTCACTGGCTGCCTAACAAGCCCCGCATCACGAGCAGGCATCAAGGTGCCAATTTAAGGCTTGGTTTTGGACGGTCTGTGGCTGGCCAGACAGCAGCACAGACGGCCGTTGCCATGACATCTTGACTTCTCCCTTTGACAGGATGTTGAAGGAAGGCAGCATGAAGGAAGAATATTTTCTTCCTTTAATACTGGAATACAAGGAAGGCTGCCTTTAAGACCTTCAAAGGTTTTTTTTATAAGACACTTATACAGTCAGACTTGATGTCTTGCTGCTTCAAAATGCTATCTAGGAAGCCAGAATGTCAACAAGGCTCTGTATTGGTTCATTGATTTTGCAAACGAGTTGTCAACGTACACATTGTATTAATTAGCTGAGTATGATGTGTATGAAGCTAAATATACAAACAAGCATTGTTGACATTAACCTCAGTTTATATGTGGTTGTTTTAATCTCATATCGGGAAAATCTTTAGGCCTACCAACTCATGTGTTACAACTGTTGTTGACATCGTCTATCAGCTAAGTAATCCAAATTCTAGACACATTTTGGGTTGTGCTTTATCTAAAAAACAGGCGGCATTCATCTATAGTGTTGGTAATGAAGTGGTGAACTTGATTAACACAATATTTCTGGTGCCTGCAGGCGTTCAGTCTAAGCAATGAAATGAAATCAGGGACGGATCGATATCGGCACAATAATGAAATTAATGCCAAACTGCAACCGTTGAAGATTAGAGTTAGATTATGCAGAGGTATTACATTTTTGATCACAGGGAGGAAAACCTTAAACAGAAATGCATCCATTTCTTTTCAAAAATAACAGTCCATCCCTTTTTGGATGGCTGTCACTTTTATTCATGTTAGCTACTGTTTCGTAGTATTGGACTGTTGTGTCATAATGTCAATAACACAAACAGACAATCGAGGCGAAAACACTGAGAATTGCAAATCCCCACTGAAGAAACTCTGAATCTCCCCGAATGCATTCTTTTGTGAGTTCTACGAGTCAAACACAATGACTCAGTCTACATGCCCCGCTGGGGGCCGTGTCCGGACAAATATATTGTTTTTGTACTGTATGCGTGTGCCAACACAGGGTGAAATGTGGAGATACAGAGAGCTTGTGTGTGTGTGTGTGTGTGTGTGTGTGTGTGTGTGTGTGTGTGTGTGTGTGTGTGTGTGTGTGTGTGTGTGTGTGTGTGTGTGTGTGTGTGTGTGTGTGTGTGTCTTTGTGTGTCTTTGTGTGTGCGTGCATGCATGCGTGCGTGCGTGCGTGCGTGCGTGTGTGCGTGCGTGCGTGCGCGCATGTGTCACGAGTCATACTGTGTAAATACACACTGTAGCCAATGAGGGATTTCACACACCGATCACAGGGCTACTGAAGGGTTATCATCATTGCTACCAGGGGTACCTTTCGTGAAAAATAAGAGGTGAACACGGAGGCAATTTACTTTTAATTGGTGTAGGTGTTCCACGACTCCAGCTGAAATATTAATCTATTTTGCCACAGGGTACCCTGGAAAACACAAACAAACACGCCTCTATCTACATTCTGATGAACTCTCCAATATTGAACTTCAAACACCTTGTGTTGCTTTTCCGACTTTCTTTTGTATAGCGCCTCACAGCAATTAGTAGACCAACATTTATCGGCAGCATGTTCCTCATAAAATGTTTATGAGGTTTTGAAACCATGTTTACAGAGTAACAAACAGAGTTATCTAAAATTTCAAAATCATATCAACACATTCATTCAGCTAGGCTATATCGTGCTACAACTTATTAGTAGAATTTTTCACAATTTCGTCCCATGGAGCTCACCTACTGCAACTATAATATTCATCAACAACTCTGCACATCAACACCTCTGCGCCGTCATTTTATGATGTTGTCACAAATAACATAGCAAACCTAGCATGCGTACAGCAAGCATATTTTCAGCCAAATGATTCAGATTAATGCTAAGAGCAAGCCCAATGAATTCTGGTGGTTCTCTAATCAGTACTTCTGGTTGCTGTTGCCTAGAGGGCTGGTGGTCTTGCTTGAGGAGACCACAGTTGAAAAGAAAAATGTTCAGTGTTGACTGGTGCCTCCTGTTATCCCAGCGGACTGGCTGTCTGGAATGAGGAGACCACAGTTGGGGAAAAAAGTCAGTGTTGCGTTAAAAAGATGCTACTGCAATGGCTCCCTCCTGTTGTGGAAATGTGTGGTTCTCCATCTACTACTGCTGGCTGTTGTGACTACTGTGTCGGGTTAAAAAAAAACAGTGTTGCTTTAAAATGTATTGGACTATTTTGCTGTGGAGACTTGTGGTGGTTCTCCACCAGGTGTTCCACAATGCTGGTTGCTGTTGCCCTCAGAGAACTGTCTGTGTATGTGGTAAGACAACAATATAACACCTCTGCAGCAGCAGAAAAAGGCTCCCGCGTGCCTCCTACCCATCTGGATCTCTACATATTGCCTGAGAAGCGCATAGCAGAGATGAGATGAGCAGAGAAGAACTCAGAGAAGGGAGAAGGGAGGAGGGATCGAGGAGGGATGAAGAGAGAGAGACAGAGAGAGAGAGAGAGAGAGAGGTGGGGGGAGGAAAGGAAAAGAAAGGAAAGGAAAGGAAAGGAAAGGAAAAAAGGAGAGAAAAGGAAAGGAAAGGAAAGAAAGGAAAGGAAAGGAAAGGAAAATAAAACACCACAGCCCATACGGGGACTTTGCAAGCATGGAGTGCAGTGAAGTGTGGGCGGGGTGAGGGAAAACAACTTATTGAACCCCTCAACCACTCCTCAGCCACCCAATACCCTCCTACGATTTCGCAAACATATTTGACATCGGTCATAATGCTGAGGCACATCAGCCATTGCAGGGCGCCATAGGAGGGAAGGAAGTTAAGGATGTAGGAAGGCAAGAGAGCGGGAAGAGAGAGGGGAAGAGAAAGTTGAGAGAGAAGAAGAGATACGGGAGAGAGAGGGAGGGAGGAGAAAGAGGAGAGTGAGGTGAGAGGGAGGCAAAATATATTTTGACATTGGCCATGCTGTCAAGGCATGTCTGGTTTCAGAGGTTAGCTCGGGGAAGAGAGAGGTAAAGGAGAGAGGAAGGCAATAGAGAGAGAGAGAGAAGGCGGGGGAGAGAGAGATGGGAGGGAAAGGTTGAAGAAGGGAGGGAAGTGAGAAAGAGGTGAAGAAGAAGGGGAGGGAGATGGGTGATATTTGAAAGATATTTGACATTGGTCATACTGTCAAAGCACATCGGGTTTCTGAGGGAAGCTCAGGAATGACAGAGGTAAATGAGAGAAGGAGGCGAGAGAGAGAGAGAGAGAGAGAGAGAGAGAGAGAGAGAGAGAGAGAGAGAGAGAGAGAGAGAGAGAGAGAGAGAGAGAGAGAGAAAGAGAGAGGGAGAGAAGCAGATATGGAGGGAGAGAGGGACATGGAAAGGAAGTGAGAGAGATAGATGGCAGGGAGGAGGGTGAAGGGGGGAGGAAGGTGAGAGAGAAGGAGGAAGGTGAGGCAAGAGAAGGAGAAGAGGGAGGGAGGTGATGGAGGCGAGACATGTCTGCCATACAAGGGGAGCACAAAAGGGAGGAAGGTAAAGAAAGTATGGAAGCAAGCAAGAGAGAGGGAGAGAGATATATTTTTTTTAATTTACTTCCCTTCCAAAAATTGTACTGTGCCATTTACTGTACGTCTGATGCAGTTACAAAAGCAAAGAGAGACAATAGACACATTTTATTATACGGCACTCTAGAATGGTGCAAGAGCTCCCATTCACTTTCAATGGGCGGACCCAACGTTCGGTGGTCACTACTTTTCTGTAATGCCCACCTAATAATACCCGCTGCCAATGGCAATGAGTGTGGTCACTTCAGAGATAACTCCGCAAGTAGATCGGTCATATCTTCACTGATATGTCTTGCCTTCTGATTTTTAGCAGTATGGCAGCAGCGCGATTAACGCACGCTGCTGGTGGCCCACTGATGCTCTGGTAACCAACCACTTCTCAAACGTCTCTAGACGAATTGCAACAACACTAGAAGTCTATTTCAGCGATTTCAACAGTCATCCCGACGAAGTTAATAATAACAAAAAAGCCGAGTGGTAGCCCATCAGGATTCATCAGCAACATCTCATGTCCAAGTGTTGCCGTTCCAAGAAAGCAAACTGTCACTGTCCGCCTTCGGCGTCGGGGGTGTTATTCGCCTCGTCTGTAAAATATTTTCCTATAGTCACGTGTGGACAATACATTATCCCTTACATAACAGACAAAACACATTACCCCACTCCAAGGCCAAAAGCACAAGATAACATACAGTAGGACAAAACACCCTCATCTCTTAAATACACCACAATGGTAAAGTGAAGTTATTGAGAGACCAAGTGCCATTGGTTCTTTATTGCAGTGGACTGCGATCTTATACATGGGACGTGGCGTATACGCAGATCCAATCGAAGCACTTTCTACTCACGCTGAATGGCTGAGAGGCTGTCAGTCATTCCCTGAGCCCGCCCTTAGGGCATAAATAGCTGGGAATGACGCTGCATCTGCCTATTTTAATACTTTGCTTGAAGTGATCCCGTAACGTACCTTACACCATTCTCAGATTCGAAACATTTCTTTTAATCTTTGTGTAATCTTATTCTATCAAGTCGGTGAGTGGATTTTCGTAGAGTTGGATCCTTCAACAGGGATGTACTAGTGGGATTAAATGATCTGGAATGGAAAGAAGGCATCCTGAATGGGTGTCCTTAAACACCGAAATGGGCCAAAACTCGACCGAAAAGGACCAAAATGGACCACGTTTCCCATTAAAACACACTTCAACCTCTTCTGTAATTCATATCTGATAATTATAACACCCAATTCTTCCATGAAGTATGAAACATTGTTCAGAACCTTACTTCTCCAATAGGTTTGAGAGTATAGTATTGGAATCAATCTCGCCCGCCAATCCTTCTCATCCTCACGCACAGATTACCATTTACTTCTAGGTTTCTCAGAAGAAAAGTACTTTGAGAAATTCATATTACATTTACACATTAAAGCAAAATGCTTTGCAATGGTATATACATGGTCTGTTTTGGTCCATTTCGGTCCATTTGGTCCGTTCCGTTGCCTGGTTAACACCAGACCTAATCACAAGTGAGATTAGGTCTGGGGAGTTGCCTGTTGTAAATTCCGTAGGGGCCGGAATACTTGGCTATTATGACACACTGCCCTGCTCTCTGATTGGGCAGAGAAACTGTAAAGGTCGGAATGCTTGGCCATTATGACACAGATCCCATGATCTTGGCAGTTATGAGTCATCCTCGCCAGACTGTCTTTCAGATCGAAACTGGAACTAAAGGCAGTATGGGAGTTCCCAGGCTACCGTTCCGGTGTTTATGAACATCCGCCTGAACCTCCAGGAAGGGATGAGAGAGGGATGAGAGGGAAGGAGAATGGAGGAGGTGGGGAAAGAAAGGGGGAGGCAGGGAGGGTATGAAGGGATGGAGGCAAGAGATATTTGACATTGGCCATACTGCCGAGGCGCGTCTGCCACCTTAAACCAAGCACCGCGTAAGGGAGATGAAAGGAGAGGACCGCTTCAGAAGCCTGGAGAGAATGCCAACCAAGACAGAGGGAGTGTGTGTATGTGTGTGTGTGTGTGTGTGTGTGTGTGTGTGTGTGTGTGTGTGTGTGGATACTCTATATGAAAGTCCAGATGGGCATCAGTTGTTTGCATGCACTATGTGTGTGTGTGTGTGTGTGTGTGTGTGTGTGTGTGTGTGTGTGTGTGTGTGTGTGTGTGTGTGTGTGTGTGTGTGTGTGTGTGTGTGTGTGTGTGTGTGTGTGTGTGTGTGTGTGTGTGTGTGTGTGTGTGTGTGTGTTTATATGTGTGAAAGCACAAGTGTGTATGGATAGCAGTGAAGAAGCGCATACACAAACTCCAGATGGACACCAGTTGTTTGCATGCAGGCACCCATTTTTTTAGAGCAAGGAAGAACCGCAAAATGAGAGAGAGAACTTGATGTGTGTGTGTGTGTGTGTGTGTGTGTGTGTGTGTGTGTGTGTGTGTGTGTGTGTGTGTGTGTGTGTGTGTGTGTGTGTGTGTGTGTGTGTGTGTGTCCGTGAGTGCGCAGTGCACACGTGTGTGCGTGTGCGTGCCTGCCTGCCAGCGCCTCTTTTTGCCATGTGACATCGGCTTGACGGAATGTCTGAGTGGCAGCAAATTTGCATATTTATGAATTTTGAATTTGTGAGTCACGTTGTGCATGAGTGTCTGTGTGAGTGAGTGTGCGACTGTGCGTGCGCACATGTGTGTAAGTAGGGGAAGGAAGTGAGTGCCTAGAGATGAGTTTGTATGCACTTGCATTAATTTGTGTGTGAGCGTGTGAGCGTGTGTGTGTGCGTGTGTGTGGCAGTGTGTGTGTGTAACCTCAGTCCTGGCAGGGTGGGTGAGTTTGTACGCACTTATATTACTTTGTGTGTACGCGTGTGCATGTGAGGGCATTTGTGTGCGCGCGTGCTTGTGTGCGTGTGTGTGTTTGTGTGAGTGTGTGCACGCCTGTGTGCTTGTGTGTGTGTGCTTGTGTTTGTGTGTGTGTCTGTGTGTGTGTGTGTGTGTGTGTGTGTGTGTGTGTGTGTGTGTGTGTGTGTGTGTGTGTGTGTGTGTGTGTGTGTGTGTGTGTGTGTGTGTGTGTGTGTGTGTGTCTCAGTCCTGGCAGGGAGGCAGCAGGCATGTGGAGTGCTTTTCAGTGACAACAGCAGCCACTTAAACATGAACTTGCTCTCGGAGGCCACTGCCGATGCAGTATTTCGCACACAGATACACACACCTCTCTTTCTCTCTCTCTCTCTCTCTCTCTCTCTCTCTCTCTCTCTCTCTCTCTCTCTCTCTCTCTCTCTCTCTCTCTCTTTATCTATCTCTAGTACCCAACACA
>NC_085877.1:14026705-14029205 GCF_034702125.1 Engraulis encrasicolus | reverse complement strand
AGCTTCTTTCTCTTTCTTTCATTCTCTGTCTGTTTGTCTTTTTCGCATGCCTGCCCTTCTCCCTCTCCCTTCTCTCATCTCTTACTCTGACAATCTATTCTTCCCTTTCGGTCTGTATCTATGTATCCATCTCTTTCCCTCAACTGGGTGGGGTATGAGCTTCTCTCCTTTCTGTCTTGTATTCCATCTGTGTCAGTCTGCCCTTCTCCCTCCCTCCCTTCCTGGCTTTTCTCGTCTCTCCATCTCTGGTATGTCATATAACGGAGTGGGTTTCACTTTCCCTTTCCTCTATCTTCTACAGCAGGGTTTCCCAAACTGGGGTGCGTGGCCTGCCACAAGGGGGTGCGCGAGCTGAATAGAGCAATGGATGATATGTGTGTTTTAATACAGCATTCATCTGAAGTGTAATATATAACTCCTAGACTTGTCATGCAACAAGTTATATTGTAATGATGGCAGAAAAAACATCAGGTCTATTGGAAATGAGGATTGTCCAAAATGTGTAGCTGTGCAACATTGTCTTAGGGGGTGTGCGAACCACATTGAAACGTACAAGGGGGTGTGCGAGGGGAAAAGTTTGGGAACCGCTGTTTTACAGCACTGTCTCCCAAGCTTTTTGTCTTGCGTACCCCACTAAGCCTTTTTGTCAAACCATCAGCACCCCCTCTCGATCTCCTCCGCTATGCCAATGGCACTATGCTCCATATATTTATTATCAATATATATTTCTTTCCGCGCAGCCCCTGCAGTATGATCGCGTACCCCTTGTGGTACACGCACCCCTGGTTGGGAAATAGTGTTTGACAGTAGCCTCTCTCTCTCTAGCTTTCCTTTCCCCTCCCTTACCTCTCTCTTTTTGTCTCTGTCTATGTCTATCTGTCGCTCTCCTCTCTCTCTCTCTCTCTCTCTAGCTTTCCGTCAATCCTTCCCCCTCCCTTACCTCTCTCTTTTTGTCTCTGTCTCTGTCTCTGTCTCTGTCTCTGTCTCTGTCTATCGCTTTCTCTCTCTCTCTATCCCTCTCTCTCTCTCTCTATCTGTCGCTCTCTCTCTCTCTCTCTCTCTCTGTCTCTCTCTCTCGCTCTGTTGTTCACGGCTCAGCTGTCAGAGGTGGTGTCACCACTCCATGAATAGGTGTTTGTGGTGTGTTTGTGTGTGTCTCTGTGTGTGTTTGCTTAAATGACTAACAGTTTGTCAATGTGTATGTGTAAACTTGTATGTGTTTGTGTCAACGTGTGTGTGTGTGTGTGTGTGTGTGTGTGTGTGTGTGTGTGTGTGTGTGTGTGTGTGTGTGTGTGTGTGTGTGTGTGTGTGTGTGTGTGTGTGTGTGTGTGTGTGTGTGTGTGTGTGTGTGTCTGGGTCTGGGTTTGTGTCAATGTGTGTGTTTGTGTGTGTGTGTGTGCATGAGTTTGTGTGGATGTGTTTGTGTCAACGTATGCATACGTGTGTGTGAGTGTGTGAGTGTGTGAGTGTGTGCACACACACGTTTGTGTCAATGTGTGAGTCTATGTGTGTCAATCTGCAGGCGCAAGTTTATTTTTGCGTACGCCTGATTGTGTTGGCAGTGTGTGTGTGTGTGTGTGTGTGTGTGTGTGTGTGTGTGTGTGTGTGTGTGTGTGTGTGTGTGTGTGTGTGTGTGTGTGTGTCTATGCACATTAGCTGTGTGTGTGTATAGTATGTCAGTGTATTGAAAGTGAGACGGCACATGTAGGCCTCACACCTTTGCTATGTGATTACTCCCTGACACTACCCCTCCACACGAACACACACACACACACACACACACACAAACACACACACACACACACACACACACACACACACACACACACACACACACACACACACACACACACACACACACACACACACACACACACACACACACACACACACACACACACAGACACACACACACACAGGGCCGCTGACAGCTTTTCCTGGGCCCCGGACAAAGTCATCTGAAACGCCCCCCCTACACAATACATACAATGTAATGGAGACCCAATTCTGGGCCCCCTGTCTCCCTGGGTCCGGGACAACATACCTGTTTGTCTCCCTTGTCGGAGGGCGGGCTTACACACACACACACACACACACACACGCACACACTAGCACACACACGTAACTCCTACTCGGATAGGATTAGCCTAACACTCCTGCACAAGACGCACACATCTGCATTCTTGTGTTGTGATCTCTTGGAGGTTCTGATCCGAGGCTGCTGTCTCGTCCCACTATCAGCCTTCCAAGTTCAAAGCCTCGCTGCCCTGACGGTGCAGCGCTGCAGTATCCTGACAGATTAAAGTTGCTGTGCAGACAGCCTCAGCAGAGCCGGCAGACAGACAAGGCACACAAACACTAGCCTGATTATCACAGACATTCAAATCTCTTCGAGACCAGGACCCCGTTTCTCAAAGGCATCGTTGCTAACAAGTTAGCAACTTTGTGGGTTGCCAATGGGAAATTGCACTGCAACCAAGTAAGTTGCTAATTTAGTTAG
>NC_085877.1:13999205-14021705 GCF_034702125.1 Engraulis encrasicolus | reverse complement strand
CAGGTGAGTTCTACCCAAGATTCTGTGTTCTTTACTGTGAATGTCGTAGCTATACAATGTTCACCACTCTGCCAGTGGAACACTGTAACAGTCGCTGAAAAGGCTGTTTTACCATAGTACTGTATTACTACAACATTACACAGTCTCTCACATTGTGTGACTTGATAATTGCCAGTCTGCAAACAGGGGCTGTGTAACTTAGTGCTATACCAAAGTCATAGACAGAGCAGAGCAAGAGGATGTAAAAATGAATATAAAAGATAATTTAATAAAGAACGTCACACTGTCGACCTCCTAAGACATGCGCAAGTGAGTGTCTGAACATGGTGCAACCAGAGTCAGACAGAATAAAATATGATGGGAGAGTATAATAAAAATGTCACATCCGAAAGTGGCATCAAAGTTACAGCAATGGAATGGACCCGACTAAGAAATGAGCAAACCTACTTGTGCAAAGCTCAAGTCAATCAGCGGTTATGAAACTTCTTAATGAACAAGTGAAGTCATTAAGGCGGCAGATTTCCACTGATTAATTATGATCAGTGATTAATATGCGCCGAAAAGATCTGACAGAATCCGGCATTTGCTTGACTAGAGACTTGCGCGTACGCAACATCTCACTGACGACAAGGGGAAACGGAGACGGGCTGACTTCAAAGAGCATTAATTAATTTCCACTACTTTCTTCACACACCAGTAAGTCCACATGCGGGAGCACTGTGGTGCTCATTTCTTTAGCAGCTTCCGAAACATGTGAGGCTGATGTGAGACATGGGGGAAGAGGAAAAAAAGGCAAAAGCTGAAACAGCTGGCTTCCCATGCTAACATATGTTCTTTCCCCAAAAACCTGGCCGGTTCCACAAACACTGACAGACTGCAATCAGTCGGTCTCTAGTCATTCTCTACAGCTAGCTGCAAATGCACACGGGAAAGTACTGCAGACGTTTTCAGGAAACACAGAGAGATAATGATTCCTACAATTTCCATGGGGGTGTTATTCAATATGTATAAATGTATACATTCTTCCACACAGGTACACAGTATGAGGAGAGAAAATGGTTCACATAACTTCCATGGGGGTGTGCTTGAATGTGTATTATGTCTACTACATAGTGCCGCAGAGGTACATAAAGACCATGTGGACTGTAAAGCAAAGTGATACCTACTTGGAAGCACCTGCGCTTCACAGCATTTTAAAATGTCTTGCTGGTTTGGATGGAGCTCTCTCTCAATGGGGATCAATCTGTTTTAGAAGGTGCTGCTAGTCTCTCTGGTATCTTGAACTCTGTCTGCACTCACTACATTACACAGCAAGTTACAACATACTAGAGACAAGTTCAACTGTGTAGGTTTGGTTTGTTTGAGGCTGTGCCAAATGCTGTGTGGTCATCCTGGTTTCTCTGAGTTTGCTCAAGCCCCTTTGCGCCTGTAACACCCACACAACCACACATACACACAAAATGTTGGATCAAGACCACTCGCTCTCAGTATATCAAAGAGGAAAACTCAAGACACAGACAGATTGACCTGGATTTTAGTAAACTAATTTGAGTTGATGCCAAATGTGCCAATCATCTACGCTGTGTTATGTTTTGGGCCATCTTGCTGTCTGTACCACTAAAGGCACCATAGACTGGGATGACCGAGGACCACTCCTAATTATTAGTTTCATTTCCTCCATCTCTACCACTGCAGATACCCCCTTAAAAAGCCAAGGATTGACATAGATTTACAAGAAAAGGCCCCTTTTGTAGCTTGCCACATACACATTGCCACATACCTCAAGAAATATGAATGGAAAAGGTTGCATCAACAGTTACAATGAGGGACTTTTAAATGAAAGGCATACACAACTACAGAATAACAATCCAGGACTTTAAAATAACCAATTTTCTAGACGTACAGTTAAAAAAACTCACTTTCCTGGGCAAGCTATTGCGCAAAATAACTCAATTTGCAGCAGTTCAGTCAGGAGTCTGTGTTGCTCGCTCACATAATATGACTGGATCGATGACAGGAAGTTATGCTCTGTAGTATAAAATGCTAACGATGAAGGTGGCGGAGGCATAACCAGAGTTCTGCCTCAGTGATGTGCTGCGAATGAACTGTGACCGCGGAAGTGGCAGCACTGTAAAATCTAATTGCTTATGCAGTCAGGCAAAAGTATCTGGGCTAAAAAGCTAAATAACAGCTTCTTTGGCATTATTTGAGCGTAAAATAAAAAGCAAAGTCAGCAGTTTTTAGTAAGGGGGATTTTTAACACCTTTGTGCACTACATGTACATTGGTTACACGGGTTCTGTTTGGGAAAAAAAAGTGAAAGCCTGCATGACTGGAACGTGAAATGCAGACACATTTTCCAAGATGGCTTCCAAGCCCATATGGTATGACACGTTCGGTACACAGGTTGTATATAGGGTAGGACTCAAGCTCTTTTAAAACAATGTGTAAAAGTTAAAACAGGCACTTTTCCACACCTCTGTAGTTGGACAGGTGAGTAGGATATTATTCCAGTGAGGTTGTCATTCAAGTTTAAATCCTGCACGCTGTTCAATCAACCAGCAAACTTGAATATAATGTTTTGGTCATCCTTGGGGTCACCTTCTTCAGGTAAGGTTTTCTGGTGGAATGGGCAGTGTGCAGAATTTCTTTACACTTGAAAAACAATAGGTAAACCTGCATAACTACAGTGTAACTTCAAAGAGAGCATTTCCACGATGGCTTTCGAGCCCATAGGCCACATTTGAGACACAAAGCAACCCATTGAGAGGATGAGACTACATAAAAATATATTTTTAAAAAAATAAAATAAAATAAAAAGGCAAATCTCTTCTACAGCATGTGTATGTGTACACCACCTGAAAACACTAGACCAGAAGGTGAGATCATGGCTGTTTCCCAATGTCCAGGGTTCTAACCTTGCTTGGACGTGACACGCCCAGCGATTGGATATTGTTTGGTGAACTCCGCAAAGTGTCCAATTACTGGCCGTTGCAGAAAGGCTAGAACACTGGACATTGGGAAACAGCTCATAGCTTTTAGAAAGCGGAAACCCCTTCTGCCACATAGTTGATTGGATTCAACCAGCTGACGCTAATGAGAACACAAGTCCTCCGACAGGTAGACCTACTAATGAGCTCAATGACCTGCATCGCAAGCACAAAGGCGAGAGAGTGAATAGGTGGCAAGGTTTTCTGCTTTCTGAAGCTGAAAATCTCTGCCTACTGTAGCTCTTTCCAAGACAAAGGGGTATAATGAAAGACGGAGGCCCAGGGCTGGACTGGTCATCTGGAATCTAGGGCAATTTCTCGGAGGGCCATTGGTTCTCAAGGGGCAATGCTTTTGTTTTGTTTCCTTTTTATTATTATTTTCCCTTAAAGCCTAGAGACAAAATTTGGAGGAGGTTATGGGGTTCGTCTGTGTGAGGGACTGATTTATTCCAAAAATGCCTGGGCCGTTCTGAAGCTGCAGACCAGCCCTGATGGTGTCAGAAGACTATACTGTGTGTTCACTCGTGCAGTGCGCTCAGCAAGGCTCGATTTCCACCACCACTCTCAGATAAACGCCTCAGGCGAGTGAAACACTGCTGCCCCATACATTTCCTCTCCTGTCCCCCCCCTGGGGTGCGGATGCTGAATCGGTGTGTGTGTGTGCGTGTGTGTGTGCGTGCATGCGTGCGTGCGTGCGTGCGTGCGTGCGTGCGTGCGTGCGTGCGTGCGTGCGTGCGTGCGTGCGTGCGTGTGTGTGTGTGTGTGTGTTTGTGTGTGTTGTTGTTGTTGTTGGGGGGGGGTGGGGGGGATTGTGTCCAAGCTGACAGAGCTGACAGCCTCCGCCTACCCTGTTCACATCCCCCCTGTTGACACACAGACAGCATACAGCACATCATACTGGGCCAGAGAGAGAGAGAGAGAGAGAGAGAGAGAGAGAGAGAGAGAGAGAGAGAGAGAGAGAGAGAGAGAGAGAGAGAGAGAGAGAGAGAGAGAGAGAGAGAGAGAGAGAGAGAGAAAAGATAGATGGAAAACACATCATGGTATAGGCTGAGTAAGAGAGAAACAGAGTGAGATAGGTAGGAAAGAATAGAGAGACAGACGTAGAGATAGATAGAGAAAGGGAGGGGCGGAAGAGACACCAGGGACCAGACAGAGACAGTTGTGTCACGCAGAACAAGGAATTATGGGAGGCTGACGCTCCAGACGCATTAAAGCCGCCAGACAGATTGCGAGGTGGACGCAGCGAGGACAGTGACAGAGGTGGGAGAGAGAGAGAGAGAGAGAGAGAGAGAGAGAGAGAGAGAGAGAGAGAGAGAGGCGAGAAAGAAGGTGGAGCGAGGGAAAGAGGACGACGGGAAAGAAAGAGAGAGAAGGTTGAGGGAGGGAGTGACAGAGGACTCAGGGGAGAGAATAATGAAGTCCTTAAATGAGCTTAAACTGCAGAGCCAATGAGGGTGTCACAACCCATACCCATGATGGACGCAGAGAGAGAGAGAGAGAGAGAGAGAGAGAGAGAGAGAGAGAGAGAGAGAGAGAGAGAGAGAGAGAGAGAGAGAGATGGACCAAAAGGGGCTTACTTTGGTGAGCTGGAGAGAGAAGAGGACGAGGGAGAGGAGAGGAGAGGAGAGGAAAGGAAAGGAGAGGAGAGGAGAGGAGAGGAGAGGAGAGGAGAGGAGAGGAGAGGAGAGAAGGATTAAAAATAAAGGGGGGAGAGGGCAGCAGGTGTGACAGGAAATAGATAGCGAGGAGACATGTGAGGCATACACACAAAGAGTGTGAGGAGGGGAAGGAAGCAAAGCAACAAGTAATGGAGAGATGCTGAGAGAGGAGAGGAAGATGAGACGAAGGGAGGACAATGGTGAGAGGGGGATGGGTGCAAAAGGGAAAAGGGGAGAAACATAGATAAAGGTTAGAAATATAAGGCATAGTAGAAAAGCGAGGCAAGGAGGCAATGGAGCAGACAATGATAAAATGGCGGGGGTGAGAGGAAGAGAGGAGGAGTGGAACAGGGCGATGAGAGGAAGAGAGGAGAGGTGGAACAGGGGGTCGAGAGGAAGAGAGGAGAAGAATAACAGGGCAATGAGAGGAAGATGGGAGGAGTGAAACAGGGGGATGAGAGGAAGAGAGGAGAAGAATAACAGGGCAATGAGAGGAAGATGGGAGGAGTGGAACAGGGGGATGAGAGGAAGAGAAAGGAGCAGCAGGTACGACAGCAAACAGACATGTCAGGTATTAGAGAGAAAGAAAGTCAATACAGTAAGAGGATGAAAAAGCAAAGCAGCAAGCAACAACGAAAAGATAGAGGCAGGGGAGAGAATGAATGGATATGCGGCGGACGGAGGAGAAGAGAAGGAAGGAGAGAGAGGGGGAAATAAGCAGCAGGAGGGACAAAAACATAGATAGAGAGGGAAAGGACCCAGGAAGCTGTGGGTCGAGCAAAGCAACAGGCAATGGATATGGATGTGGAGGGAGAGTATCGAGGAGAAAGGGGGAGAGTAAGAGAAGAGAAGAGAAGAGAAGAGAAGAGAAGAGAAGAGAAGAGAAGAGAAGAGAAGAGAAGGGAAGAGAAGAGAAGAGAAGAGAAGAGAAGAGAAGAGAAGAGAAGAGAAGAGAAGAGAAGAGAAGAGAAGAGAAGAGAAGAGAAGAGAGGGAAGAGTGTAGGGGAAAGGGAAAAAGGGTAGACACATACAGAAGAAGGCAGAACGTCAACATGAATATGATGAGTAAAATGAACAAGTAATGGAGAGAGATGGACGGAGATGACAGGAGGGGGTGGAAAAGAAGAAGAGAGGGAGATGAGAAGAGTGGGAGAGGGAGATGACATGAGAGGGAAAGGGAGAGGGAGCAAGAGAGGGAGAGGGAGAAGGGCAGGAGGGCTAGAAGAAAAGGATGCAGATAAAGACGTGTAAAGCCTGGGGAATAAGGAAACAAGGAAAGGAAAAAACAAAGAAACAGGCAATAGAGAGATAGAAGAAAGAAGGAGAGGATAAGAGGGGAGGATGAGTGGGAAAGAAGAGAAAGGGACAGCAGGTTAGGCATACAGGACATAGATGGAGAAACATGTACAACAGACCAAGAAAGGATAACGAGGCTGATGAACTAAGCAACAGTGAGAGATGGAGAGGAGAGGAGAGGAGAGGAGAGGAGAGGAGAGGAGAGGAGAGCAGAGGAGAGGAGGAGAGGAGAGGAGGAGAGGAGAGGAGAGGAGAGGAGAGGAGAGGAGAGGAGATGAGAGGAGAGGAGAGAGGGAGATGATAGGAGGAGAGGAGAGGGGAAGAAGAGAGGAGAGGGGCAGAGGAGGGGAGATGAGAGGGGGAGAGGAGAGAGGAGGAGGGCAGAGGAGAGGAGATGAGAAGGGGATAGGAGAGGAGAGAGGAGAAGACCGGGAAGGGGAGGGGGAGGGGAGAGGAAAGGAGAGGAAGGGGTGCAAAAGGGAGAAGAGGAAGAGAGGGAAAGTGGCATCAGATGGGGCACGTAAATAGATAGAGAGATAGAGAAGAGAGACGCGAGGGATGGAGAGAGTAGAGAGGTAAAGCGGAGGAGGCTTTTCATTTATCCACCTGTGTTGTAGCGTGGCGCTGCGGCTTGCTTGTGGCGCAGGGGAAACAGAGCTACCCCGTCTGGGTAATCATAGCGAGAATGGCTTCTACCCCTCAGGGGGCACAGAGAGAGAGAGAGAGAGAGAGAGAGAGAGAGAGAGAGAGAGAGAGAGAGAGAGAGAGAGAGAGAGAGAGAGAGAGAGAGAGAGAGAGAATACGATTGGAAAAGGAGGGTAAGAGGGTAAAGAGGGGAGCGCCACAGAGAGAAAGAAATGGAGATACATAGGTAAAGAACACAGAGTTAGATGGGGAGAAAAAGAGCTAGATAAACAGAAGAGAAATGGTTGAATAAGTGGGTAAAGGAGAGGGAGAGAGAGAGAGAGAGAGAGAGAGAGAGAGAGAGAGAGAGAGAGAGAGAGAGAGAGAGAGAGAGAGAGAGAGAGAGAGACATATATGTGGACAGGCTTCTTTAGAGAGGAAGGATGGTAACAGTTAAAAAAGACAGAAAAGAAGGGGAAAATGAAGAAAAGAGGAGTGGAGAGGGAGTATGGAGTCAGTGCCATACTAGAACAGGCTGACTTGAGAAACCTTGTAAAGCAACACTACAGGATTTTGACATAGGACATAGGACATAAGATATTGTAGATATCTAGAGACACTTTTTTCTAAGCAGTCCTTGTAATTCTAGAGGTAACTGGTGCCAGGCTATCGCAAGTGGATGTCCTTTTGGTAGCCTTTTGGTAACGGTATCCACAAAGCACGAGAAATGATCCATTATTAGGCAAGACTCTTAATGTAAGCGCACTATGATGATAAAAAACCTACTGAAACAAAAGTAACCTTTCATGGAATGAATTGTCAAATGTTGAGGGACTATTCTCTCAGCAGCAGCAGAATTTTACGTTGCTCTTGTCAGTTGGAATGTAACCAACTCACTTCAACAGGGAATTGCCAGAAATAAAGTGGTAAGAGTTCTAGCTCCACTACCTTTCGACCTTTCATTGTCCATAATTCCACAGCCAGTCTACAAATACCAATTTTAACCATAATCCTCCTTGATGGAAACCGAAAGGTATTCACTCCTTTCCACCTGAAAGAATGGAACTCCACCAAGCTGTCAAACAGAAATCCACTGTTGTTGCAGCTCAGATTAAAATACAAGGTTGGTTTATCAATAAAATCATTCGATCGACACAGATATTCATATCGACAGTCTAGCATTGATTTTTTTTTATTTGCTTCTGGTAATGTGGACTGAGAATAATACCATGTGAGTGACAGGCTTCAAAAGGGACGTAGCACCAGTCGAATTACAAGGACTGCTTGGAATAGTGTGTGAAATGTAGTAATGTACAATATTCTGGCTAACAAGGAAATAGGGTCCTATGTCAAAAAAAAACAGAGTGTTGCTCTAACTAGGCTATTCCAGCACAAAAAAACATGTAAATTATTCAAATCCAGCCCAAAACCGGGTCACCGTTGCAAGTTTCGTATTCCTGCCAGTCATTGTTAATTAAAAAAAGTACTTCATAGTCCCGATATAATAAAATTAAATCCTTTATTCAAGATATCATTTGCGGTGAGAAAAAAAATGGACACGCTGTAATTCAGTTGATTGAACTCCCACTTTCCAAATCTAATCTTCCAGCGCCCTGCTGCTTTGAAACAGCTAAATCACATTAACCTCTCACCTTTTGTAGAGGAGAGTGAAAGAAAAAGCTCACTGTCTTTGTCCAGACACCAAAGATGTGTGGAAATGGGCTTAAACGACACTCACTGGCCATTCATATTCAATAGTAGTAATAGGATAAATTTATTTATTATGGGCTTGCTTTTGGCTCGATGGTTATGGAGTTGGTCTAGGATAAAATGGTTGCAGGGTTGAACCACATACTACCCGAAGAGTAGAAACAAGCTGGTCCACTTCAAAGAGACTGGGCCAAGGATGACTGGAGCACACAGGATACTTTTGCTGTTATTTTTATTGTGGTGCAAGCATGACTAACGTTTCGACACAGTGCGTCTTGATCGTGCTCCAGTCATCCTTGGCCCAGCCTCTTTGAAGTGGACCAGCTTGTTTCTACTGACTGCAGTCCTAGACTGTGAGCACCAAAAAGGCTAGAGCGCAAGTGACCTCCTTTCCCAAGTTGAACTACCAGAAGAGTCTTTATACAGATGATAAAGCTTGGATCTCAAGGAATATTCTGTTTTGAAATGCCACAGCAAAGTCACAGCAAGGTTCTGTTGGTCGGCAGTGCAAAATATTTGTTTTGTCTGCCGTCCACTCAGAAAAGTTATGAATGCATGACAACAATTTAGTCCTTCCCAGAGGAGGTTGCACCAGGCTGACTAGGCAATTGCCCAGGGGCCAACCAAAACGGCCTACTGTTGGGCCCCAAACAGTCCGCTTCGCCATTGTTAAAGGGGGATGCCACTATTTTGGGGCTTAATACAGTTAAAATCGTTGGCCAGGGTTTATATTGGTGGTAAAGTGTCTTATTTTTCATGTAAGCCGCTGTCTTGTTTTAAGACAAGTTAAAAGAGGGAGCATGTCGCTAAGCTAGTGAAAGTCAATGGATCCGTGTAGCATGTAGCAATGCTACATGGATGCATTGACTTTCACTAGCTTAGCGACATACTCCCTCTTTTAACTTGTCTTAAAGCAAGACAACGCTTCACATGAAAAATAAGACACTTTACCACCTTTATAAACCCCAGCCAACGATTTTAACTGTATTAAGCCCCAAAATAGTGGCATACCCCTTTAATATCAGCAAAATAATTCAAGGAGGTCCCATGTCTATATTTCACCTAGGGCCACCAAAAGCAGTAGAACCACCACTTGTCCTTCCACACCAGCAGCCCATTGGCCGGCGGTGTCTTGGAAATAGAACTCGAGTGGAGTTTTACCGCCTCTGTGCCATTGACACTTTGTGTAAAACAGCACTTATTGTATTGTAAGACAAATTATGAAACAATGCATCTGGGAGCTTCGGCGTTTACCCTGGTCACGGGCTTGGGCTGTCCATTGACTTTAGGGAGAGACTACAGAGAGTTTAAAGATGGTTTGTCTACATTCAGTTTTATTTCATTGATTGTTTATTGACATATCAACTTAATGAAACCCTAGCCTGGTCCTGACCATTCCATAATACAAGTACTACCATTTCATTTTGTATTCAATCTGACGCTGACGCGATTGCAGAAAGCGCAAAGTTTTCACTCAATTCTGGTTTGAAATGATTGGACAGCTCACAACCAATTGCCGACAGTTACTCAACAACAACACAGCGCAGGGGTTTACATCATCGTCACGAGCGCCCTCCCCCTTTCGCCCCCGCCAACCTGTCTCTTCACTTGTTGACTGTTTTCTGGGGAGGGTTGGCCGGCCAGATCCTACAGCTCAACAGCTCCACAGAAAACAGTAACCAGACTAGGTACGGAGCCAATGGCGGAAGTATGTAGGATGGCGCGCGAGGCTATTGAAATGCAGTCCTTGATTCTGGTATCACAGTGCTCTTCTACATTCTGGAACTGGTTTTAAAACAAATGAAGGCAATATTCTGTTTAAAATTTGCAATGCCACCTCCATGTAACTGTGCTCACTGGATTTAAACGAATGGTCAGCATCTTTAGGCCCCTTTAGGACCATTTTCTACCTGGTACAGCTTGACACAGCACGACCTGGCCGCCATTTATTAAGTTTCAATTAATCGAGTACAACACGGCACAGCTTGAAAACCAGCGCTCATTTTTCAGCCTTCTGAACCGAGCTGAGCGGTTATGTCATTGCCTACTACCCAGAATGCCGTACGTGAGCTTGCCCTCACCAGTGAATCAAAAAACAACAATCATGACAGCCTACTACTACTACCTTAGACCTCTCTTAAGTTTGACACCTTATTACTTTGATATCAAAATTTAAGGCAGAAATCAACATTGTGGTATCCAAATAGGATGTCGCTCAAAATATGTATAGCCCACTTACGTTAGTCAACTAGCCTATGTAAAATAATGCTAAGTGACAACGACAAAAACATAACTCCAATCATAGTCCTGGCAACACGGTTTGTAATGGAAACACAAACCAGGCTGACTTAACAACACCACTCAGCTGGACACAATATGACACAGCCGGGTTGTAAGTGGAAAAGTGCCTTATTTGTGGACTGTCTTTTTTTAGGCTAGAATCTGCCTGAAAGTTCTGCAGTTTGAGCCCAGCTGAAAGCACAATATTGAACCACCCAAATTAACTGTGACCGAAAAAACACCCTCCATTACAGGAAACCATTAGTATCATTCAGCACTTCACAAGATGGAGCGAGGTCACTCAGTAGCCGAAGAGAACTGCATCAGGTAGAAGCTTTAAAGTAGATGAGAATAATACGACAGAGAGAGAAAAAAGGGAGAGAAAAAAGGATGTGACAACAACAAAATGGAGTAAAAGGGGAAAAAGAAACAGACAAAAATAGAGAGATGAATTCTAAGGCAGTGCATTATGTTGAATGCTGAGTAATGACAGTAAGAGGGAGAGAGAAAGAGAGGGAGAGAGAGAGAGAGAGAAAGAGAGAGATTGAGAGATTAAGTTACAGAATTGGTGGTAGATGGCGACGAGGAGAATGAGAATATGAGATGAAAGCAGAAGATGGTGGTGGTGGTGGTGTTGGTGGCGGTGGTGGAATTGGAGGGGAATAAAAATCTCTAGTTTGTGGCAAGCTTCTGTTCTTCTTCCTATCTGTCTTGTTCCATCTCCCCGTCTCTCTTTTGGGGTTTGGATAATTACTTGTTTTTGTGTCAGCGGCCTCGAAAAGCACTTCAGTCGCATCCCATTCTGCGCGTGCTGGTGGTGTGAGTGTGCTCGTGTGTGTGTGTGTGTGTGTGTGTGTGTGTGTGTGTGTGTGTGTGTGTGTGTGTGTGTGTGTGTGTGTGTGTGTGTGTGTGTGTGTGTGTGTGTGTGTGTGTGTGTGTGTGTGTGTGTGTGTGTGCGTGCGTGTGCGCGTGCGTGTGTGTCAGGCAAAGCTGAAATGGGGGTGAGATAGATAAAGAAAATGAAAAATAGGACAAAAAAGATGTGGCAGAGTGTGTGAGGGAGGGAGAGATAAAGCAGTGGCTCAATGTTTTTTCACTCAGCCATCCTCTCCCACACACACACACACGCGCGCACGCTAACGTGCGCGCACGCACAAACGCGCACGCACACACACACACACGCACGCGCGTGAGCTCGCGCACGCGCGCACACACACACACACACACACACACGCACGCACGCACACACGCACACACACACACACACACACAATGAAAGGCACTACAAGGAAAGGTCAGGACTACTCTCTAGAGCTCTCTCTCTGCAGCTGAGAGCTGATTGGCTGATTAGCTGAAGTCCACTCTGGAGTTGAGTCGTAGAATGGAATACTAAAACACACGGAACAGAGAACTAGCGATGGGATTTTCGGCTCTTTTATGAGATCCGGTTCTTTTGGCTCTCGTTACTATGGAGAGCCACCTCTTTCGGCTCCCAATCGGCTCTGCATACATGCATATCTCTTGCTCATTTTCTCGTCTGCTCCTGTTGTGTTTCTGCTTCTTGACTGCTGTTTGTAACCCCTGCCGAGGCCCATTGCACATATTGACCAAGTATGTAGGCCTACTGTTTTCACACAAAAACATAAGAAAAAAAATCTGCGTTTTCCCGTCACCTTCTGAATCATCAAATTAATAAATACATTCTAAAAATCGGCTCCCAAAACGGCTCCCATTGTTGATCTGGTCCCCGTCGTTCACTTCAAACATTCGGATCTTAGAGTCAGCTAGTTCGCGACCGACACAACACTACAGAGAACCAGTTACCACAGGCCATGGAACTACCCCATGTTCCTCTCCTCTCCTCTCCTCTCCTCTCCTCTCCTCTCCTCTCCTCTCCTCTCCTCTCCTCTCCTCTCCTGTCCTCTCCTCTCCTATAACCAACCTCAATCCCTCCCCTCCCTTCAGTAACTCTCTCACTCCAACTCACTCTCCTCTTTTGTTCTGTTCATCTTTTTCACTCTTGTTTGCTCCTCTTCCTCTTTCAGTATCACAGGCCGTGGAACGAACCGCCCCATGCCTCTCCTCACCCTCACCAACCTCTCTCTCCATCCCTCCCTCTCTCCCTCCGACTCACTCTTCTCTTTTGTTCTCTCCGTCCTTGTCCTCCCCTCATTCCCTTGTCTTGCACTTTCAGTATTGCGAACCATGGAATTGCCCCATGCCTCTCCCGTCCTCCATCACCAACATCTCTCCATCCCTTCTTCTCCGCCTCCTCTGTTGTTCTCTGTATCGTTGTGCTCCTCTCACTCACTCCTCTTCCACTCCATACTCTGCATCCACCTCTTCATTCTCTTTTATTCTCTTCCTCCTCATATTTCCCTATCACTCTCCTCTGTTTCACTCCATTCTTCTCATTGCTTCCCTCATCCCTTCTTTCCCTTCCCCTGACTTCTCTTTATCCTCCTTTATTCTCTTTATTCTATTCATCTCTCGCTCCCCCCCTCTTCATCCTCCATCCTCCTACTCACCCTCCTCTATTGGTCTGTCTATTTTTGTCCACCCCTTCCTCCTTCCTCCTCCCTCCCTCCTCTTCCACTTCCAGCCTTTTTTCCTCCCCTGCAACAATCTCTTTATACTCCTTTATCCCCTCCATACAAAAATCATCTCTCACTCCCTCCTCTTCATCCTCAAGCCCTGAACTGCCTGTACAGTACCTCTCTTTCTTTCATCTCCTACTCTTCTCCTACTCTTCTCCTCTCCTCTCCTCTCCTCTCCTCTTCTCTTCCTCCTCCTTTGCCTCTCATCCCCCGTTTTCTTTACTTCTCTATTATCTTCCTCCTCGTCTTCCTCTAGATCTACAGGCCCTGAAGTGCCCATGCTTAGTTATCCCTCACCTCGCCTCTCCTCTTTATCCACCTTGATCCCCTCATCTTCATCTCTCACTCCCTCTTCTTCATCCTCCTCTCCCTCCAAAGGCCCTGAACTGTCCGTACTTCTGCTTCACCTCATCCTCTCCTCTCCTCTCCTCCATGTGCTTGGTCTTTCTCCTCCTCATCCTTATCTCTCACTCCCTCAGATGCATCTGTATCCTCATCTCCCATCTGCAGACCACAGCCTGCACAGTAAATTCTGCAGTGCTCATTTAACACTTAGAGAGTTGATTTGGCATCATTTGGACTTAAATGAACTCTTTAAGTGTTGAATTAACACTGCAACATTTACTGTGTGCCCATGCTTCTCCTTCACCCCCTCCTCACTCACTCACTCACTCACTCCTCTGTTCCACTCCTCCACCCCTTTATTGTCCTTCATGCTCATCCTCATCTCTCACTCGCTCCTCTTCATCCTCCATTTGCAGGCAACGAGCTGCCCATTTTTATCTTTCGCCTCCCACCTCTTTTTCCTCTTAAAGCTCATGCTATGCATCCGATGGCCCTGAACTGCCCACTATTCTCCCTCTTCTCCTCCTTCACCGCCTCTTCCCAAGCACTATTCTTCCTCTCCTGTCTCCTCTCCTCCTCCTCTTCTCATGCTGTGCCCCATCCTGCCTCCTCAAGCTTATTCCTTCATAATCGTTTGTCGATAGGCCCTGAACCTCCCCGTCCCTCTCCTTGTTCTCTCTCACCAACCCTCTTCTCTTCATCCTTTCCATCCTCCTTATCCTCCTTATCCTTCTCTCCTCTCCTCTCCTCCCCCCTTTTTGAGCCAAGAGCATCCAGAGTCTCCGAAAACCACTTCAAAAACCTGTATTGCTTTGCGATCACGTGGTAGAGGTACTGTATAACATTACATAGAGGGAAAAAAGATAACACAGAGTTCCCCCTGAGTTTCCCCAAGAGTTGTGTTGTCTGTCTGACTCAGTGGTGCAGGTTTGCCATAAGCGGGCTAACACACCCCAAGAGATGAGGGGCTAATTGGGCAAATCAGCTAGTTCACTGCTTCAGGCGTCTGGAAAGAAAATAAAGGCCAGCGAATATTCATGAATGGATATTCATAAATAGCAGAAAAAGAAAACTTGTATTTACTTCGGTTCAGATGTCAAAAACATTTGCTTTGTTTTGTTCTCTGTGTGCTTATTTCTCCTAATCCTTGTGAATATCCATGCAACAGAAAGTCAACATGGTTAGCATACAGTGTAGCTTTCCACCCACATTTTTGTTTTCGGGTTTTTGAGTTTTCACTGATTCTTCCTTCAGTACCGAATGGATGTCACCTTTTTTCTGCCATGCAACAACATTAGCATATTGTAGCTTTCCGTCCACAGCTTTTGTTTTTAGCAGTTTCTGCTAATTCTTCCCTGTGCAGACTGGATGCCATCAAAGTCAGCAACTTAAGCATATTGTTTAGCTTTCCTCCCACATTTTGGGGTGTTTTTGCTAATCTTCCATGACTGCAGGAGGTAGATGTCATGTTTTTTTTACCAGGCAACAAAGTCCACAAAGTTAGCAAGCTGTGTATAGCTTTCCTCCCACAGTTCTGTTTTTGGGAGTTGTTTGCTAATTCTTCCTTGAGTACAGGGTGTATCTCTTTGATACACTTTCTATTCCTCCACACATCCCTTCTTTTTTAAAAACTTTTCTCCCAAAGTGACTGTCCCGAGGTTCAGCACGCCGCCAAATGCGCCGCAGGGCTCCATCATCCAACCGAATCTGTTAATTAGCGCGATTCTCAAGCCGAGATGCTGCACTAACGAGAGGGATTGGCTGGACCAGCACTTGCATGTACCGAGAGAGAGAGAGAGAGAGAGAGAGAGAGAGAGAGAGAGAGAGAGAGAGAGAGAGAGAGAGAGAGAGAGAGAGAGAGAGAGAGAGAGAGAATGTACGATTTAAACAAAAGACAGCTGTTAAATCACCCACACAGTACTCCAACACTCCTGAAGCTGTAGCACCAGGGCCGCTGACAGCTTTGGCCAGGCCCAGGACAAAGTCATCTGACAGGGCCTCCAACTATACTACATACACAGTCATGAGGACCCAATTCTCCGTCCCCTCATACTCCTGGTCCCTAGAGACAACTGACCCTTTTTCCCCCTCTTGTTGGTCTTCTCTGTGCAGCACAATATGTGTGAAAGCTGTGCATCTATCTATGTTGACACAGCTGAATGTTCCTCTTAAGAACTGATTTTTTTGACCACACAGTGCCCCCATGTTATTTGTTCAGAACTGTCTAACCTGGGTTTTGTTCAGATTTTCCTGGATTTTAAATACTGACATAAGCCCGATTTGCACAGGATAAATATCGTACCTGTGGACCTCCGGTAATTCAGAATGATTGCGAAGAATGTCTGAGTTCTTAGTCCCGTGCGAATGTGCCATGTCCGTAATTTGTGAAGTAATAATTCCACTGTGTTTCTGCAAAACACAGACGTCCACTGATAATTAAAGTCCTGTGTGAATGTGCATGCGTGCATGATTGCAATTGAACGTTTGTTGTCTTTATAATGGAGGATACTATCAAAAGTTTGATTACTGTAACAGTATTTCAGGAGCAAATGGTAATAAGCCTAGTAGAACTCCAAGAACTCTATGAGACGAAACAGTAAGTTTTGAAATTCCAATAAATATTTAACGTCTGTATATTTTGCACATTCCGTGCACAGAATAGTGAGAGGGGCGGGGGTCATTGTGAATTACCAGTGGTCCACCCTGTTAATAGTTATCCTCTGCAAATCGGGCTATATTTGGACTGAATATACTCTTAACAAAATATCAAGTCTTATTTCACACTGACCTTTAGACCAGACATCACTAATAACCATCAGGACTAAAGCCATTACCAGAGACCAAAACCATCAGTAAGTTCAGAATGCATTGTAATTCCCCAGCCACTTGCTAGCCCAGGCATTTCCAAACAAGATCTACTCTCTTAGCTTCTTGGCCAATACATCAGACCCCAACTAGTGGGGGAACCTACACTGAACCGTGTGCTGTGGTGTGCTGGGCCACACCGATAATAGGACCTTCCTTCCTATTGGGACATACGGTATCAAAAAGAGGTGTCAAAAATAAAAGTAAAATTTAAAGTAAAAGTAAATTCATGGAGTTTACACCATTTGCTCCACTGTACCTATTGAGAAGAAAAACACTAAAAACCCAACAAGAATCCACCATAAAGTTGATCCAACTAGTTCACATAGTCAACTGATCGTAAGACAAGTACACACAAGTCTACTGGTTTACTCAATTCAGCCAGTGTTGGAAGAAAACAAATCATGAATAGTTGAACATCACACTCACACATGTCAATTGAACACCGATCCCTCTTCATCTTTCGAGTCTTTATTTTATTTATTTTTCCAAGCACATTGAATGATAAATGAGTAGGATAACAGGCAATATAAATACATTGATTGATCGGTTGATTTATCATATTTATGTTGGAGCAAAACCACCATCGAAATCGGAATGCGTTGCCAATTGTCAGCCCAGCTCAGGCCCATTTCAAACAAGCCCTTCTCGCTCTCTCTCTCTCTCTCTCTCTCTCTCTCTCTCTCTCTCTCTCTCTCTCTCTCTCTCTCTCTCTCTCTCTCTCTCTCTCTCTCTCTCTCTCTCTCGCTCTCTCTCTCTCTCTCTCTCTCTCTCTCTCTCTCTCTCTCTCTCTCTCTCTCTCTCAGCTCCTTGGCGAGTATGCTTTCAGACCTCGACCTGGGGAGAAACCCACACTATACACACGAGCCGGGGGCCGGTAGCCTGGCAATTAATCATGTATTATTCAGCAGGATAATAACACCACGCTGTACATTACCAGCTGTACCGAATGGGGTCAGGCAGATAGCACTGGCTCTCATTCTGATTACAGAGGCCTCTGCTCATTTTCCATCCACACAGGATGTGAAGAGGGGGAGAGAGTGTGAAAGATGGGGAGAGAAAGAGAAAAAGAGTAAGAGATATTTGGAGAGAGAGAGAGAGAGAGAGAGAGAGAGAGAGAGAGAGAGAGAGAGAGAGAGAGAGAGAGAGAGAGAGAGAGAGAGAGAGAGAACAAATTGGGTATGGAGAGAGGTGGAGAGAGAGGAGAGTTGTAAAAAAAGAGGACAGATAAAGAGAGAGAGAGAGACAGAGACAGAGACAGAGATAGAGAAACAGAGATAGAGAGCGAGCCTTCAGCTGCCTTGGTGGTATAGTATATTCATGAGCTGCATTCCCCTCCGATCCTTTCCGCCTATGATCCCTGTACCAGAGCTAATCACAAGCAGCAGACGCCATTAATTAGCCCACAACTAGCGGATTTAATACACGCTAATGTGTCGCTAATGCTGATGTTTATGGTTTTGTGCACGTACTGTAGGCACGTGTGTGCGTGCGTGCGTGCGTGCGTGCGTGCGTGCGTGTGTGGTGAGGAAGTGGTGCTGATGGGAAGTCATTACTTATCATAAACAAATGTGAATCTATTAATGTCACTTCTGCTTGGTTGGTTGCTAATGGCTAATGGGTCGCATGGGCTAACGAATGGGAGATTGATCAGACTTGTTGAGGTGGAAGGAAGCGCAGAAGTGCAAAACATGTCAAGAGTGTCACACCTTGAGATGTGAAGGGCACACGTGTGTCGTGTTGTTATTGTGCTTGCGTCCATTAAACAAGCTAGCTTGGACATAATTGTTCATGAATTATTGAAAGCTGTACCCACCACAAAACAAATGCAGGAATGTTCGGGCCAGCAAATGAGAAATTAATTGGTGGATCGACTTAAGTGGATGGAAGCACGGAAGTGCAAAACAGAGTTTCACATCGTGAGATGTGAAGGTCACACATGAATGGATTCGTTATGCACAAGTTCAATGAACAAGTTGGTTTGGACTAAATCATCATCTACGTATGAATTATCAGTGTGAACAGTTGTATCACAAAACACACCTGAAAATGCTCGGCCTCACAAATGAGAACTTAATCGGTAAATTGGCTAAGGTGAATGGAAGTAGGCCTACAGAATTTCAAAAGCACACCTTGAGAGGTGACTTTGTGAAACAAATTGTGTTTGGACGTAATCATCATCTCTAAATTATTATTAGTGTGAGAAGCCGGAAAGTGGTCTGTTGAGGGAACTTCTTTAAAATCCAAAGCATTACCACTTCATTAACCACATCTTTGAAGACTTTGATGGTTTAGCTCAGTACCACAGTGGGAAAAAAAACTTCTAACGATCTTAAATGTACTTATTGCAGGGTTTTATAAATTGCACAGGGGAGATGTTGCAAGGAGCCCAAATTCTGTGCAAGAACTTAATAGCCCATTTATATTTACCATATCTTAATCAGCACACAGATTCTCCTTTGCACACAGATACTCTCACATACAGCGAGCTTTACTTAGCTACAGCACAGACATGAGTCATCCTCATCATCACTTTCTTTTTGTACACCTAAAGGTTATTCTAATGATAAATGTTATTTTATCTTGCATTTCAACCATATGGAGCTGTGGTATAATGATCTGTTGATGGTGGGTCTCTATTTATTATTATTTTTATTTTTGCTGTCTTGATAAAATGTCAAACATATGTGCTAGAGATAAGGCATGATAGCCCCCATTGAGAATAATGTTTCTGATAAAGATCATACTTGTCTGCAATACTGCAGACTCAGGGGTGCATTTCTCGAAACCATAGTTGCTAACTTGTTTGCAATGCAATTTCCCATTGGCAATTACCAAAGTTGCTAACTGGCTAACAAATACGCTTTCCAGAAACACACCCCAGAGCAGCTAATTACATGCACACACACATACGCACGCACAGACACACAAGTGCACACACACACACATACACTCAGGTTTGCTTTTACTTTCACAAGACACAAAGTTAGCCCTTTATCCTTTATCCGCATTCTTCTACAGCGTGTGAGAAATCATATGCTTATTTTCAGCTTCCTGCACTTTTTGTCTAGCCACTTTGACTTTCACGTAAGCGCCCCTGGTTAAAGGATTGCTCTGACGTGGCTTTTGTTTGGCGACACCGGGGGAAGGCGAATTATTTTTGTGCTTATCCGACAGATCCAAGAGCTAAGAATCAGTCACTAAGATGTGTAGTGCACCGCTCTTTATATACACAAATCACCCATACAAACTGTGGGGTCTCAGTTCATTCTTCACAGTACATTCTCTCTCTCTCTTTTCTCTATACTCTGCCCTCTCTCTACCTCCCTCCATCTCTCTCTGTGCATGTGTTCTCTTTTTGTCCTTTCAAACATTTTCCACTTCTGTTTTCGGCCTCCTGCACTCCTCCCTTTGTTTATTTTTGAGGGAGTCTTTTCCCACTGTTTGTTCACAAGAACCTCTAACTTTTCTTTGTCTTTTCTTTTTCCTTCCTCCTCCCAGTACTTTCTCACAGCCACAGACAGAGAGAGAGAGAGAGAGAGAGAGAGAGAGAGAGAGAGAGAGAGAGAGAGAGAGAGAGAGAGAGAGAGAGAGAGAGAGAGAGAGAGAGAGAGAGAGAGAGAGAGAGAGAGAGAGAGAGAGAGAGAAACGTCTGACAGACTTGGGTCCCTGGCTGGCTCACTCTGTCCGTTGCATCTTCAGAACTCTCTCTCTCTCTTTTTCTCTCTGAACTGATTTCTTCTCTGTGGCCCCTCTCTGTTCCATATTCCAGTAGATGTTTTTCTTATCTCCAACCCTGTGGTTCACTTGAGCAAAGCAGCACCCCCAGAGATGACGTGACATCAGACAGCCAACCTTTAAAGTGTCTCTCTCTCTCGGGAGGCAAACTTTCCCCCAAAAGACTCCGGAATACGCAGACAAGCTCCCCAAAACTCCAAAAACAGACATTACACTCGTGGCAAACTTGCACCATCCTTTTTAGTATTCATTGTGTGTTGTTGTTTTTTTAAGATGCACTGTGGGCATTGGTGGCCAACACTAATGGTTAAGACAAAAGAATTGTGACCGTAAGGCTTTGAACTCAAATCCACCAAGGGAATGCAAAGTCTTCTGCACATGGTGTTATCCCTCACTTCGCACATTTCTACTGCTCTCTGTGTGTCCCTTTCAAGGCTACCCCCTGCTCATGTGTTGCGATGGGTTGACAGCAGGTTGCAATTTTGGTGCATGATGGCATGCGCTGTGCACTAACAATGACAAACAGGAATCACAGCAAACATTCTCTGTAAGAGCAAACTGTACTATTCGTGTGATACAGACCATTTTAAAATGATTGTAATGCGGTGCTTTCCCTTCACACTGCTGTCGTTGTCAAGGCCAGACCAGCCTGCTCAGGTCTATGCTGGGTTGAAAGCAGGTTGCCGTTATGTTACATGGTGGCATGTGCTGCGTATAGAGAATCATAGAAAACATTCACTGTGCAGTAAATGCACACTGTACTGTCCGAATGTCATTTTGAACATTTCAAAATAATTGCCATACAGTACTTTCCCCACTCACCGCTTTCCTAGTCAAGGCTACGCTCTCTTACGCTCTTGTACAGTATGTAGTGTATGATGGATTAAAAGCAAGCCGCAATTTTCATTGAGTGATATAGTGTAGTGGGTAATAACAAAGACTAATAGCCATCCTTTCATACTTTCCACTGAAAGATGTACAAAACATATATAGAATGTTCAATACAGCATCTCAAGCACATTGGGATCTGGGCCAGCAGACTGGAGCACTCAAATACTTTAAAAAATATATTTTATTGTGGTGCACACATTCTTTTCTACGCAGTGTGTTTTCTTTAGAGGCAAAAATCTCAAGAACCCCTCCCCATCTTCAACCAATAACCTCAAACAAAAGCGCCAAAGTGCTGTTGTTACTGGATTGGGCAGTGGCGATGATGGTATTGCTGGCTTTATTTTTGTGAGCCAGGCCAGCGAGGCTGTTATACAGATGGTACAAAACAACATCTCAAAAAAGGGTTGTGCTCAACGCCTACCAATGGCTACCTCCAACCAAGTCTCAAAAATAAAGAGAAAGAGTGCTACTGCTACCAGCTTATTTTTTGCAAAAGTGCCTCGCAAGGCTCTTACAACATCTCAAAATACATTAACACTGCCTGTCTTCCACCAAGCCTCAATCAAAAGCACAAAAGTGATGGTGTTACTGGGTGGGTGTTGGGGGTGCTGGCAATCATATTGTTGGGCTTTATTATTTTGCAAGCCTAGGCAAGGCTGACACATACTAGAAGAATGTACAACATCACAAAAAACATTATCACTCAACCTCTTCCAAAATTCAACAAAGCTTCAAACAAAAGCACACAAGTGATGTTGTTACTGGGCAGGCGATGGTATTGTCTGGTTTATTTTTTTTACATGTCCAGGACCACGAAGCTGTTACAAGCTTTTTCTCCCCCTTCAGGCTTCTTCCTCCTCTGCATTATGCATGGCGATGGTCTTTTTTTAACGCCAGCTGTTGTCTCAAGTCGCCCGTCAGGGGCGATAAAAAAGCTGCAATCTGGCCAGCCGCCACATGCCGGGGGGAAATGACATTGTGTGTGTGTGTGTGTGTGTGTGTGTGTGTGTGTGTGTGTGTGTGTGTGTGTGTGTGTGTGTGTGTGTGTGTGTGTGTGTGTGTGTGTGTGTGTGTGTGTGTGTATGTGTGTGTGCGTGTATGTGTGTGTGCGTGTCGGAAATGATGCCACAGCGTGTCGGCTTTAATGCACAAGTTCAAAGCCGTGTCAAGCATCGCCACAGAGGCCACAAGCATGCACACAGCCATCTTGGAGAATGCACGTGGCTGGGCTTAACGAGAGCCGTCCAGCAGGAGAGTTATGACAATCAGGTACCCGGAAGTCTGTTGGTGATGTGCTTCACGTAGATTAAAATATTTCAAGACAGCAGCTTTCTGTTCGCTGGAGACTAACACAGAGCCATTATATAACAAGCAAAGATTAAGTAAAAACAAATTACATTTACTTTCACTGCACTTTCAGTGTTCTACGACCACCTCCTGGAACTAATTAACTAGTGAGTCTACTTCCTGGAACTATTGTCGATGGCGATTTACATGTAAAAGACTC
>NC_085877.1:13984205-13989205 GCF_034702125.1 Engraulis encrasicolus | reverse complement strand
CGTACTCTCAAGGTTGGTTTATTAACACAACTGTTGTATCACAGAGTTGGCAAAAGCATTAGAGAAGAGGGTACCACGCTGTATTGCATCTCTCTCTCTCTCTCTCTCTCTCTCTCTCTCTCTCTCTCTCTCTCTCTCTCTCTCTCTCTCTCTCTCTTTCTCTCTCTCTCTGAAAGTTTTGTTATTAGCTTGACTGATGTAATATGGTGTTAGCCAAAAACATAGAGGTAAAAGCGTGGACAATACATTCATCTCTCTTATGGTCTTTGTCTTTCTCTTGTATCCCTCTCACTTTCACCCACCTCCTTTCTCTCAGAGTTTGTTTAATTGCTTGGCTGTTGAAATTGTCGTTGACTCTCTTACAGTATTTCTTTTTGTCTCTCTCTCTTCCTTCCTTACTCTCTCTCTCTCTCTCTCTCTCTCTCTCTCTCTCTCTCTCTCTCTCTCTCTCTCTCTCTCTCTCTATCCTCTTCACACTCTCTTGCTTTTTGAGTTACATTCATCTCATACACATACATTCATCTCTCTCAATTTGTTTTTCTTCTCTTTGCCACCTCCATCTCTCTCCATGTCTCAATCGCTTTCTTCTTCTTCTTCTTCTTCTTCTTCTTCTTCTTCTCTCTCTCTCTCTCTCTCTCTCTCTCTCTCTCTCTCTCTCTCTCTCTCTCTCTCTCTCTCTCTCTCTCTCTCTCTCTGGGTGTGTGCTTGTCTCTCTCTCTGATTCTCAAAATATTTTTATTAGCTTCATAGGCTTGTACTTTAGCTCCAAGCAAATGTATTTTTAATCTTGAGATCTTTGTGAGTTCTGGTCAATGTAAATGGAATTCCAGTAGCTATATTTCTGTAGACCACTTCCTTCAGGAGGCATATGTAAAGGTGTGGAAAGTTATTACGGTTTTATCTCCCTAGAAACAGTGAACGCTGTGAATCCTCAAGGGAGAATCATCACTGACAACATTGGGACAAAAAAAAAACATAAATCTCGGCTATGCCTTGGCCTGGGGTCATTTCCTGATCTTCCTGTCACTCTTCTTACTGCCCTGTTAAAACTACTGTAAAGGCATGAATCCCCAAAAATGGGCAGCCTTGGTCTAACCTTACCTCTCCCTACACCTCCATCCATATCTGAAGTGCCCTTCAACAAGGCACATAAATCCACATTTCTCCAGGGACTATAACCAATTCCCTGTAAATAACTGTAAGTCGTTGTGGATTAAAGTGTCAGTTATGTGTTATGCAATATAAAACATTTTTTTTCTAAAGTACACACACACACACACACACACACACACACACACACACACACACACACACACACACACACACACACACACACACACACACACACACACACACACACACACACACACACACACACACACACACACACACACACACACACACACACACACGTCTATGGGCATCTCTTGGGTCCCCTTTAATTGAACTGAACTCAGTCCTCTTTAAGTGGACCAAAAAGTGAACCGACAACAAAAGGATTGAGTTCTGTTTTCGTTCATATTGTAGCTACATTCTGAAAAGAACTGGCAGCCCTTTCTGGTCCCCCTCGGCTTTTATGATGTGTCTGTCCTCTTTTGATCATGCCCGGTACCTCTAGAGCTTTCATCAATTGATTACAGCATAGTCACAAGTGTAACTTTGTCAGGACTCATCAGCGAACCGTACTGACTGAGACCACGTCAACAAAAGTCTCAGTATGGTTCACTTTCGAGGGGTCTGGGTACACTTTGGCACGTTCACATATGCACAGAAAATGCTGAGTCACAGGTCTGAGTTCACTTAAATGGCTGAAAGGGACCAGATATGAAAACCCTATATCTCATCTGTTTCTTACTATGTAGTGAGTCATCCACCAGATCCTGCCGTCCATGAGCAACTGCTCTGAATTTCTACTCTTCTATGTCCCTAACAACAGTGTGAATCCTCACAGACCCAACAGTGGGACAATGCATTTAAATACATTTTAATCATCTAAAATGTTGTTCATTCTCTCTTTTCTCCAGAATCCTGCCGTCCACGAGCAACAGCTTCGTGCTGAAGAACCTGGTGTCGGGCGCCGACTACAACCTCTGCGTGCTGGCCATCTTTGACGACACCGTCACCTCGCTGGCCGCCACCAAAGTGCTCGGCTGCGCCCAGTTCAGCACCAAGGACAACAACCCGGAATGCAACTCTCTGCGTGCCCACTTCCTGGGCGGCACCCTGACCATCCTGGTGGGCGGGGTGGTGGTGGTGACGCTGCTGGTGTTCACCGTGGCGCTCATGGTGCGCCACCGCGTCTGCAGTCACCACGACGACGGTTGGCACGGTGGTGGTGGTGGGGCGTCGAGGCTGGGGGGCGACGAGGCCGGTTGTTCGGTGGGGTCGGCGTCACCGACGGCCAAGGGTGGAGGAGGAGGAGGAGGAGGAGGATGCGGCGGCGGAAGTGATGGTGAGGGAGGGGACGTGTTTGGACAGAACAACGGCAACGGGAGCATGATGATGGTGGTGCTCCCCAACGGAGCTTACCAGAAGCAGAAAGCAGCTGCGGCTGCTGGTGCTGCTGATGGAGCAGGTGGGGAGGACAGACGGGGAAGCGGAGGAGGAGGAGGAGGGAGGAAGTCCTCCACTTCCTCACCCAAGGCGTCCCACATGTCCAAGCCCAAGACCCTGCCCAAGCCAAAGGTCAACTTGGAGCCGTACCGTGCGGCCGCCTCTATGGACGATTCGGGGGCCCTGGAGCACACCCTGCTCCCGCCCTACACGCCCCAGAGCGACAGGCTGCCCCTCTTCTACTCGCCCTCTCCGAGCTCCTCCCCGTCCACACTGCCCCGCCTGTCCAGGCGGCCCTCGGGGACCCGGCTGGGAGGGGCCACGGGGCAGGTGAGGGTGAGCTCCAGCTCCAGGCCGCAGACGCCACAAGGTGGTCCTCCACCGCTGGACATACCCGACATGACGCAGCGAGGCAGCCTGACGCTGGCTGCGCCGTCTCGGTACCGACCTACGGCGGGTATGGGCACCGCCGACGTGGATTACAGGGAGTGGCGATCCAGCCTGGGCACCACTGAGGGTGTGGTGGTGGTTGCCAAGCGCGGCAGCGGCCAATGGAACTCCTCGCAGGCCTACCAGAGTCCCGCGCTATTGGGCGCTCTTCTGACCCCGCCCCTTCCTCCCCGTGGCCCTTCGTCCTCTGCGACGGCCGCCACCACCTACCCGTCCTACGCCACCTACCGCTCCCCGCACCAAAGCCCCGCCCACATGGCCCTGCGCAAAAAGCGCAGCTCGTCCTTCGATATGGGCGAGATCGCCGTGGCGACGGCCGTCTCGACCACCGCCGGCGCCTCGTCGTGCGTGAACTACGCCAGGCGACTGGGCGCCCTCTGGACGCGTAGGAGCCAGTCGCTGCACGGCATGCTGGTCCAGTGCGCCTCGGTGACCAGCACCTCCACGGGGAGCACGACCAGCAGCACTGGCGGCGGCAGCACCATCAGCGGTAGCAGCACGACCGGTGCCGGCGACTTGCAGATACGGACACCCAGAGCCAGGGTCATCCTTGCTCACGGACCCCCAGGGTCTTCTACGGCGTCTGCTACCATGGTGTCTCGCTCTGGCGGCGCGGTGACGTCACAGAGCCACCTCGTGCAGCACGACAGGAGAAAGGACAACAAGAAGGAGGAGGAGCTAGAAGAGAGTGTGGTGTAACAATATAAGTCAGAGAGAGAGAGGGGAGTAGAGAGAGAGAGGGAGAGGCAACAACCATTTGCTGTTTGTTTTTTTGTTTAAACAAGAAGAACATTATGAAAATATGAGAGGGGAGGGAAATGAGTAAATAGAGAACGCTGCTCGGACGGCGAAAATGGAGGCAAAATGATGTGAGGCTATGCGGAGGGAAAGATAGATGGCAGACAGACTGACAGCAATGGGGCAGGCAGGAGGTATAGAGGAGAGGGTGTGTGGGGGGGGAGGGGGTGCAAAAGGATGAGGACAAGAGAGGGAGAAAGAGAGAAAGGCTACGATCGAGAGATAGAAAGGCAATGAAATGGAGAAAGGCATGGAATAAAAAGAAAGAAAGAAAAAACATGGAAATACGTTTGCCCTTGCCTACTTTGCCAGAGGGCAGTGCCAGAGAGAAAATGAATCAAATGAGAGCCCAGGAGAGAGAGAGAGATAGAGAGATAGAGAGAGGAAGAATAAAGGTGGAGGATGAATGGCATTGCGGACCAGAGCAGAACACTGCAGATATACTATATTGTACAGAGTGCCCTTTCTCCTCATGGATTTGGGACAAGAACTGTAACAAGAAACGCTTACAAGGAGAAACACTCAGCCCTAAACGCACACTAACACACACACACAAACACACACACAAACACACACGTACACACGGACACACGCACACCCACACATACACACGGACACACACACACACACGGACACACACTAATGAAGAGAACCTCATTAAACAGACCAATTGGGGTTTGCCAGAGACAGTGCTTGTCCCTGCCAGGCAAGCCAAGCAGGTCTCACGTGCGCCAGGCCCCAAGAAACGTGATGACATTCATTTCTAGGAGGGGAGCCGGTTTATCAATTGAGTATCCTGTCACGGGGAAGCGTGCAGTCATGGAGCCGCCAGGCGGAAATGCCGAGTCATGCCCGATCAATCAGGCATGATCAATGGATATCGCTGCTGGCACCACAGCCACAGCCGTGTGCTGGCAACAGCAGGAGTCTGGGCTAGCGAGCGGAGCAGAATGTACAAAAAGGAGAGAATGAAAAAAAAGAAATATATATATATATATATATACGAATTAAAAGTGGACCAAAAAACTGAGCCCTTTTGCAGAGGAGTCAAGTAAAGAAGTACAGTTTTATTAAAAAAAAAAAAAGAAATTACACAAAGAGTAAAACAATGATTTAAAAAAAAATTGGAAACCGGAGATGGGTTGATGTCACGGTCAAGTGCGTTTGTGTGTCTAAATGTGTGTGTGTGTGTGTGTGTG
>NC_085877.1:13969205-13976705 GCF_034702125.1 Engraulis encrasicolus | reverse complement strand
CAATATGCTTCCACCCAAAATAACGGTACTATTGCAAGCAATATGCGTTCATCCATTACAGTGGCTTTGCCATTTCAGAGGGCAGTTTATGGCCTATATACAATACAGCAGCTACTGTATGTGAAGAAGTCAGAGAGCTTGAGTGTGGTAGAGCAGGCCTCAATAGGCAGCTAAGAGAGATCTTCATACAGACATTCAAAGAACAGATAGAAGGTCTAGAACACAGCGGCAAGAGGCAGCCCAAAACATCTAAGGCCTATGTGGTCCTCTTGCCAGCATGCTCTCAGCCCTCCACTCTTGTCAACACCATTGCCTGGCATACACACAGAGCCCACTGCATACATCAGCAACAAGAACAAAGCTTTTTTGCTACAAAAAGCAAAGCCACCAACCTCGACACCAGTTAAAGCAAGTCCCTGGAACCGCTGCAATACTCCCATAGTCATCACAGTCTCCCAGAGCAACACATTTGCAATGATACAGCACTTTGTTTAAAAACAACAAATAGTGTCCTTCAACAGCCTCACAAGAAATATCTGGACACATCTGGTCATGTAATCTATGTGGGAACTAATGATCTCCAGACTCAACAGGAGCTTGTGGCAGATTCTGTGGAAGACACAGCACTGAAAGCAACAAACACATTTCTTTGTATCTGGTAAACTAGACAAGCGTGTACCAAAAGGGGTACGTGGAACAAATGGATGATAACAAATGTACGGCATAGTAACATAGTAACATTGTGACAGAGGAAGAGATCCAGAATAAGTCTAGTACTTCACCAGTCTAGTGATCTCCACCAGGAGATAATCTGAAAGTACACCAAATGTATCCTTCCATCAGTAAGTAAAAAGATGTATTTAACCGTCTGAATCTGAGAAGTGAATCCTTAGTTGAACTGTACGTGTCTATAGTATGAATGTCAATCGTTGGTTCCACATCTTTGCTGGTTTTGTGCTAGACATATAGTTTGGCTTGCTAGGCTAGTCTACACCCTCTCTTAGCAAAAAACTAACTTTCTTTTTCAGGTCATACAAAAAGTTAATGTAGGCATAATGCTGAACGTGCACCACCCAAACGCTGCTGTAAAGAACTTTGCAGAGAAAGATTGTAGGGGGATACAGATTTCCATGGAGAAGCATGGGGTTACAGTTCAGCCAGATAAAGATGGAGACGGAATGGGGAAAAGGAGGAAGATAATTAAAAGCAGAAAGAGAGGAAGGGAGAAGTAAAGTGGCGAGGATATGATTGGAGATGAGTTAAGGGGATGGGGACAGCAGGGTCCCTCTGCTTGGCCAAATTACAGCGCCCTCGGCAGCCTCTCTAGGCCGTATGTCCTTTTAACTCTGGGCCCGCCTCCATCTGCTCCTATTAGGATCACCCTTACTTAAGAGAGGTAAGAAAAAATCATTACCGGCGGGCGCACCATCATCCAACCACCCCCCACCCCGTTATTAGTGAGCCTGCTGCTCTCCTCCACATCGCCGCACTACGGGTGACACAGAGGTGCCAAGGCTTTTAAAACAAGAGCACGTTGAGTGGCTCAGGCGGCTGCATTAGTGGAGGAGACAAGAACGAGAGAGATAGAGAGAGAGAGAAAGAAAAAAAACAACATCAACTGGCCCGAGGATCATTTGGCGTCCGGCGGAAAGGTTAATGCCGATTTAATGGGCAGAATCGATGGGGGAGACTCGATAAAATGCTAGGTGTCGCGACATGGCAAGGGGGATTATGTTATTTGGAGATTATGGTTATGGCAGAGGCTGTGGTGGTGGATGAGGGAGGATGGTGGCGGATGGTGGAGGTGGTGTCATGTCTGGTTGGGGTGGAAAGTGATACAGCGATAGATTTTGCTATAAAGCCACTCTGGCTGTCTCCAAAGGTGACATAAGCAAAGTAAGCACAGGGCCTAGACGATGGTGTCCTATCACGGCCTCTCGAGCCGTTGGAATATTAATGCGATCTTAGCCACTGGGGCATATAGAGGGGGTAGATGGGAGATGGGATGTGGGTGTCTCAGATAACCTGGCTAATTGAGTCTCTGATTGATCATGTGACACAGGAAGTGTATTTTTAATTAAGTGTGTCGTGTTCGCTACAGACGGGTGAGTAATGACTGGGGTACATTCATAGTTGTGCAGTCGTGTGCCTTAATAGCGTAAAAGGACTCCACCATTTCCAACGCAATGATGATGCATCAACGCCTGTGTCCCTCAAGCAAGAAGATGGAGTGGGAGGTCATTATTTTTTTCATCCGGTGTGATGAATGCAGTGGCTATTCACTTTTTATGTTGAGGTGATTAGTCTTTTTATTGACCCGTGGTTGGTGAAGGCTGAGGTTTAGTCTCCCACATGTTGGTAATCTGTCTTGGGGACGTGATCATTCGAACATTATTAAAAAAAAACTCCTTTTATAATAAGACATGGTATTTGCTTAATTACTTGCCCACGAGTCAAATCTGGGCCAGTGACATTATATGCTTAATTGGATAGGAAGATAGCGTTATTAATTAAGGAGATTAGCAATTAACAGTCTATAATAGTCCCTTCAGTTATTAGCAAATCCAAATGTCATCCAGTGTTCAACAATGTCAAAAGCTGATAAAACAAAGGCGACGAAAGAGGTAAAATCAGTGAAGGCCACAACATTAATTGGTTTCTTTTTTCCTCATTGATGGGAATCTAAGCAGTATGTAATGAAGACAGAGAACATGAAAACAGCAAGTAAGTTGATTCTTGTCAAAAGATCATGCACTAAATTAACTTTTTTTACATCATTTGCACAGCTTGAAAGGGAGTCACCCTAGTTGTGGACCCACCTGCAAATACTACATTGTATGTTATGACTCTAATTCAACTTTTTTTCCCCTCATCAGCCAAAGTGGTAGTAGTATCTAGTACCTGTAGATGATAATCTTACAAGCTAAATACATAATGGGTCAAAGTGGCTAGTACGTTGGCCTTTTCGACCAGCCAAACCAAAATTTCACCAGCATTTGGCTAGTCAACAGGTGTTCATTTAAAGACCTGGTTATGACACTCTGTGATCTAATGTTGCTTTCTGATTGCTTCCTAGGCTTGTAAGGCTGGAAAGCAGTTCTTCCAAAAACATGAAAAACCTAAGTGATGTTCCACATCAATACCCAAAAAAATATCTACTGTATGGCAACCGTCAACTTATATACCGTATATTAATATAGCATTATTTTCTTCAAAAAATGTATCATTGTACCCTTTTTCCAATGACAGTGCATGTTCGTCTCTATGTGTGGTCTGAATGGAACAATACTGCCGTGACAATTCAACTGAGTTATTAAAACGTAATGTTTTTATCATTGAAATAGGTCACGGCTCGGCCCAGTGTTTTTGTGACAGATGCCAGGAAGTATTGCAGTTAATGCTGTGCGCTAGACACAGATGAAGACTGATCAGTTTGACAGTGATGGGAAAGGGCAGACGTCAACACTTCTCCTCCGCATTTATTCCCCTCTCTCTCCCTCTCTCTCTCTCTTTCTCTCTCTCTCGCATACTCACTCACTCGCACTTTCATTTTTCTGGCCCCAGTCTTCCATCTCCTGCCCGCTGACGAGGAAATGGTTGGAGGTGCCAAATCAGAGCTCTTCACTCCTAGTCTTCTTGGCTCGCCTTGACACGTGCAGACAGCCCGACTAGCCAAGCTTTCGCCAGATCAAAAACAAAAAAAGAAGTGTGGATAGAAGACAGAACAAGGACTTTTTCTTTACTTTTTCAACTTTTTTTTGTTTCCTGGTATACAGTGATGCTCTCGCTCACCCATATGCAGTTCTTTCATGTTTCTGACATTAATAGATGGCAAACACTTCTCTTCCCACCACACATTCCCCATGAGCTTGCCTCTATCTCTCCAACGCCATCTCATCCATATTTCATGCACACACAACAAACACAGTAGCACATTCATAATGTAAATATCTCGGCATAATCTCTCAACTCACGCCCTACAAATCATTCTACTGCTACTACAAAGGTTTTCAAACTTTTTTTGAATAAACACTCCGTATCATAAGCCTCCCGACGCCCCTGTGACCTCATCGTAAGCCAGCCAACGCCCCACCTTAGTATTAAAAAATAAAATAGACTAATGTACCCCAATGGCAACTAAGCACCGCTCCCCCTCTCAGCTGTCTCCTTCTCAACGCCCTCCTAATGCTCCACAGTGCTCCCTAGGGGGCAACAGAGCCCCCATTGAGAAACGGTGCTCTACTCCTCCTCGACTTTTTTTTCTCTCCCTCCGGCTCTCCAGCCTCAGCCTTTCCTTCACACCAAGACCCCTGGTGGATTTCCTCAACCCCTCACCCCCCTTGCCTTCACTATCCACCCTCTGCTCCTCCCTCTCGCTTATTCTCCCACTCGGTCAAGGATCCTGTACTGTATATGCAATAGACTTTAGGACTTTAGAAGCCTCTAGCCTGTCAGCAGCCAACACCTCCACCTCCACCTCCACCGTCTCTCCCACACCCACACCTCACACCTTCTTCTTCTTCTCTCTCTCTCTCTCTCTCTCTCTCTCTCTCTCTCTCTCTCTCTCTCTCTCTCTCTCTCTCTCTCTCTCTCTCTCTCTCTCTCCCTCTCATCGTCTATTCTATGCTATAGACTTTAGGAAGCCTCCAGCCTGAGCTGTCAGAAGCCAACACCTTCACCTCCACCCACACCCACACCCCCCCCCCCCCCCCCAACCCTGGGTGGTCCCTCTCTGGCTGGTCCAGGCATTTCCACCACCGCCGCGGGAGACCCAGGGCTTGGGTTGGGTGGGCGGGCAGGCGTGGAGTGGAGGGCTGGGGGTGGCGTGCCACGCATGCTAATGCTCATCTGGCACAAGTTCCAGGTTTTCTTTCCTCCTCTTCCCCCTCCTCCTCTCCCTGTTCTCTTCCTCCTCTTCCTCTTTTTCCTCCTCCTTCAGGGGTGTCCCCACAGATCAGAGCGGAGTCGGGCATATGAAGCATAAAGACATAAAGCCCTCCTGCTGTTTCCGGAGAGTGAGCTGATAGGGTATGATTACGCTGATATTATATAGAGATATTATATATCTATTTCATAGCACCGGTACAAAAATAGCATTGCTGGTGAATGCACCATCTAGTCAGCGAAAATGTAAAGCCAGCCTCGAACAGTAGCCTACATGAATACGTAACATTGAGTAATAAGGATGTGTTGGCTATTACTGCAAATTAATATTCATTTATCGCCAATTACATGCGCCACAGATGTAAATTGGCATAATCATGCTTTTTTATCGACCCAACTGAGGATATAAAACCTGTATTCAAGGATTTCTGAAAGTCACTAGGAAAAAATGCCTCTGACGCAAGCATAAACTATATGTGTAGAGAAAAAAGGATATACAAAATGGGCAACCAAAACTGAGTAGAATGCTGAGTACAATACACTACAATCAAAGGCTCACCAAGATCTGAAGAAGTCTCGGCAGGGCGACTATGCTGTTGCGGCGCTAATACAAAGGCTGCAACAAGCTGAGCCAAGCCGGCACAATACAACCCAGCATCCATAACTTCCTCTAAGATTCCTGGAAAAAAAGCACACAAACATAGGCCGTTGTTCACCATAGTGCAGCCAAACGTGCTGTCGTATGAACAATTTGCCTTCCGCATGCTTCTTTTTAATGCCCCCTACTAGGCCGCATGCTACAAGGCTAGCGATGGGACCTCCTAGCTTGCGGATATGATTATCCGAGCATGCTAATGCCAAGGCAAACTTTATTTCTGATCGGCACGGCCGGTTGGCAGGGGCCAGCGGGAGCTAGCTAATGCACTATAACTCCCAGGCCCCGGAGCTTGTCAAGCCAATAACGCTGGATGAAGGGGCAATTGTTTAAAAGCGTAAAAGAGAATTAGAGAAGGCATTCTGGAGATGAGAACCAGAGAGTGGCTGTGTAGCTGGGCCTTATCATAGCCTTTGGAACACTGCCTCCCCAAAAGCCCCATTCTGCAGAAAAACACAACAACAAGCCTTTGTGTTTTGGATATCCCACATTAAATTTTTACGGCTCGGTTATTTATGCAAGCTTATTTCTGCAATGGCAGGCGAAATGCCTGCTCCGGACCCCCTCACTTTCTTTATTGATTAGGCCTCGGACTTTTAAAGCTCCCAGACAGACACGTTTTCTTTTCATGCCAATGGGGCTGACTTGTTAAAATGAGACACAAGCCCGATTTAATCAAAATCCAGGTTAACAGCTCAGCCCTGGGAAACACACCCGCGCCTTTGCGAACAACCCACCACCACCACCACCACCGCAACCACCCGCCAGCCTGTCCTGAGTCGTTCCCTTCACCATCCCCATCCCCATCCCCATCCCCATCCCCATCCCCTCCTGCTCTCCCCTATATGCCACTAATGGCTTGTTTATGCTAGCTTTCAGCAGTTTTGGGCCCGTGTAATTTGCGGTGGGTAATAGTACCATACGTTTTGCAAGAGGGGGGCACTTAGCCGACTTGTCAACGTGTATGTGTGTGTGTCTGTGTGTGCGTGCGTGCCTGCGCATGCGTGTGCGTGCGTGTGCGTGCATGCGTGCGTGTGTGTTGGGGGGAAAACACAGCATGACGGCAAAAACCAAAAAAAATGGAGGGTGGATGATGACAGCAGCGACAACACCCCCTGAGGTACCTCGTGTGCATCATCAAACTGCTGATCAAAGGACTGCACTGCACTGGACTCGGGCAAATGGTGGGAGAAAAGTGGGCCTGTCTGCCAGGAGACAGATGACAGGTGGCAGGAGAAGGAAGAAGAAGAAGAAGAAGGAGTAGAACGAGAAGAGTGTGACTAAGATGTCGTCATGAGGAGGAGGAAGAGGGGGGGGGGGGGGGAGGGAGAGGGAGGGAGTGTGAACGATTGTATTATCAAGGCTAATGGAACCGTGGAGAGGGTGAGAGAGAGAGAGAGAGAGAGAGAGCGAGGGTGAGAGACAGAGAGAGAGAGAGAGAGAGAGAGAGAGAGAGAGAGAGAGAGAGAGATGTGCTTCCCCCCCTCACAGCAGCAGCTGTGACAGCTCACTACGGGGGGAATACTGCATGTTAATCAGTGGTGAGAAAAGAAAAGGAAGAAATAAGCATTCACTACAACCGCACGTGTATCCCAATGGCAGATGTGGTCCTCCTCTGATTAAATTACTTTGAGAGGAACACCACTAGAATAGTTTTTATGTTTTGCCTTAATGCACAGAATTGTTCTGGTTTTATTAAAAATAATGATGAAAATGTGCAAATTCATTTCAAACATATGCTACACGTACAGTAACTCACTTGTTTTACAAGTGAAGGAAAAAAAGAGTTACTCTGAAGGGCTCATCGTCAAAGGGATATTGTCTATTATTATGAATACAGTTTGATTTTAAAGAAAAAATATATACAGTAGGCCTCCTATAAAGATGTGAATAGGCTATTCATCTTACGTCAAACACAACTCTCTTCTTTGATAAGGGACCAGCATCAAAGGGATATTGCC
>NC_085877.1:13961705-13966705 GCF_034702125.1 Engraulis encrasicolus | reverse complement strand
AGTTGATTGCTTCCCGACAAACTGTGTGGAGTTTCCCGATTTCTCCGGAGCTCAGAGAGATGTTGCATTGCTCTTGACTAGGGATGCAAATAATCGATTAATTCATTAATCATTAGTTGATAGCCTTATCGATCGACTTACCATTAATTAATAAGCGGCGTTTTCCCCCCGAAATCTCAATATTTCTCAAAAAAAAAAACCTAAATCTACTAAACCTAAAATTTTTAATTTAAAATTGAGATAAAATACCACATTTAGATGAATTCTATTTCAATTCTTTAATCCAAAGGTGATTTAATTATTCCCACTACTCACACCCCTCTTCATATGCCCATTTCACCTGGGTCTCTTGTCAGTTGAATTGTCGATTAATTGCGATTAATGTTTTTTAATCGATTAATGCATTGATTTGCATCCCTACTCTTGACCAGACTAGTAGCAACGCCAAAGGTGTTGTGTCACTAGGAAGGCGTAGCCTGGCTATTTACACGCAGCCTCTTACTGTAAAAATGTAAGCCCGGGACAGTGAATGATTGGGCTCATTAATGCACTGGCTGTATAATTATTCAACCGCACAATACAAGGCTTGCCTGTATGATGAATGTGTGGACAATTAAAGGCCTGTTTAGAAAATGGATCCCTATTCAGTGAGAGATTGCTCTTGTGCCTCTGTGCAGTGGAAACAAGCATGCAAAGCAAAGCCTTGGCTTTAGTCCCTGAACATCAAACACATTTGTGTGTGTGTGTGTGTGCGTGCGTGCGTGCGTGTGTGTGTGTGTGTGTGTACACGGCTACATGCCCAAAAGGTGTTTCACAGCTGAGCACAACCAAACACTGGGAGTGTTTCTGTACCAAGATGAGCCATCTCACCTTTACCCCTGAGTCCATGCATTTCTAACGCCTCTCTGAAGAGGCACGCCACTTTGCCCTTTTACTTGTGTTGTCCTGACATTTTTGTCATTCATTCCGCAGTTTTTGATGTTCAGATAAGAGGATCCTCTCTCTCTCTTGCTTGCTTGCTCTCCATCTACCACACTCCTGTGTTATCTGACCCGTGAATAAATATCTGGCAGTCTAAAAGTCCAGCACCTGGCCCTGGAGATGTCCGCAACCATGCGTGTGTAAAATATGTACAACATGCACGGATGCTATCTATCTCCATGTTGACCTCAGAGTGTAGTCACATTTACATCCTTGTGACCTTTAAATGCTGTCGATTCTAGAGGAGATTACCGTGCAAGTGTTTCTGCGCTGGTATCAATTAGCCTCGGTTGTGAGGTTAGCATTGGTGTCACATGCCTCCATGCAAGTGTGCGTGAAACGGCCGGCTGCTTTTGCTGCTTCAATAGACTTCCGAAGCTCCATAAAGAGACGTCCATTTACATACAGCTATGGCTGTAGCCATCCGTAAGGGTCTACTCAATGATACCTTATGGCTGATTCTGATATTCTTGAGTGAGACTTCATGTTGTATATCGGTAATTCTTAACCTTGGGTGCAGGCACACTGCAGGTGGTCTTGGGAATTTGCGTTGAGGTGGTGACCAAAATTCTGCTTGAAAACATTACAATGAATCCAAATCAAAACCAAATTAAAACGTGTTTTGGTCCACATGTACAGTCTTTAAGGTATTGATTAATGTCTCAAGCAAGAATAGTTGTAATTAATCACTTAAATATTTTTTAGTGTGTATTTGGGGGCTTGTCCTGAGCACAGGTAAGGGGGTGCTTTTAGAAAAAAAAGGTTAAGACCCTGCTGTAGGTTTCCAGCCAATCTATACTATTCAGTGAACTGGGAGGAACGAGGGGAGGGGGATAAGTATTATGCATTACAGAGTTCTCAACGGGCCTGAAAATGTCAACCCGACCCTACCCGGCCCGTGGCTTTTAAAGCCCGAGCCCGATGTTACCCGACACATCACTAGAATTATCTAACCGAACCCGGCCCGAGGCCCGAAGTCGGGGGTCGAGTTTCCCCACGTTATCCTATGGAGAATGACGGGTTGTGGTGGGTCTTTAAGGGCACTTATGTGCAGTAAATTGCATAACCCACTTAAAAACCTAGTGAAAAGATATTTTCCACAATAGAAACATAATATGAAATGGGGAAACGTTCTTGCTATTTAAGCAGAATCATCCACAGCGCGATTTCAATAACCGCCTCTTCACGGCAACAACAATCTATCCACCTTTTGTTTTGACTTCTAAATGTCGGCTTACTACATTTCCACCCCGCGTATCTGATTAAATGTAGGCTACGTGAAGTTGCCCCTCCCTCCTTATTTGTTCATATGCGTGGATGGGATGGAAAGCCTGGCTGTGCCAAACATTGTTTAAAAGTTTCATAAAATTTTGGTCGGCACACAAGGTGTTGGACATACTAATTTCTAGTGGCACCTGGGCTACGGTTGGTGCATTGATCAGCCATGTAGCAAAAAAGACAGATAGTAGGTGAGAGGATGAGATCTTCCTCGGCTGGCGAGCGCTCCACATACGTGTGCGCCCCAAGACCCGACAGTTGCTTAAAAGTCAATTTGAGCACGAAAACAGCCAAGACAATGTGATATTTCATTCAAACAGGGCCTACACGCTCCAAATAAAACATTTGCTGAGGGGATTTTCAACCAGACCGCAGCGCGAGCAGACAGTCAGTGTGAAAAGCCAAGTCTACCGGCACCTTCGCTGCCGCTCGCTTACCATCGGTGCACGAGCCATTTAAATAGTGAAGTGGCATATCGCAACAGCACATGCGGATTAGCCAAATTATATGCAACAAAGTCACCAACAAAGCGTGGATTTAACGTTTAATACGCATATGCCAACGTTGTGTGAATACGTGGAAAGGATAACCTAATTGGAAAGCCACTGTCCTTTCTAGTATAGCCTATGTAGAAGACCGCTTCGGTTTCGTTTCACCTCATGGGGAAAACATAATTTCCATGCACTGCATTTGCTGAGACTACTAAGCAATAAAGTTAGCGATCAAACTAAAAATATTGGTTGTTGTCATTACAGCATTTAATATGCTAGGCCTACTATGGCTGTTGTTTAAAATAGTCATTGGATTGCCAACCGTACCTTGTATTAAGAAGCAAAAGTATGGTTCCATGAGCTGACATGGGACTCAATGTCGTTAAAATTGCATCTAAAAACTTTTTTCCCGTTTTTATTAGTTTGCGTAATTGTAGCCAATGTAGTTTTTCTGTGCGTTCCGGGACCTCTTTCCAACTCATCATCGCTGTGATGTGATGTTTGTTTTGCGTTCTGGTACCTTGTGATTTACAAATTAAGCACTGTGCAACGTTGCATGCAGCAGCCTGCCAGACCTTCGTTACGCAGGCCTACATATATTTAGATAGATAGATTCTAGGTCTAGCTTTACTGACCCATCAAGGGGAAATTCGCCATGATTCACGGTAAACAGCAGAACTGATTTTTTTTTTTCACTGGGCGGAAAAGATTGAGCCCGCGGACCGAACCGACCCGAGCCATATGCTTATATTTTCGACCCGAACCCGGCCCGAACCCAAAGGGCCCGTCGGGTTTTTCGGGCTGACCCGACCCGTTGAGAACTCTAATGCATTATACACAGATGGATTGCATACGTCACAACCAACCGTTAGGGAGAACGTGACATCAAATCGAAACATTGAAATCAAATCCAAACGTTTTAAGCTTAAAAAGAGATCAACCTTATTGCTTCAAAACAGTGCCCTATCTCTCTCTCGCTTAGGCTTCTCCAGACGCTCTATGCAACATCAGTTTGTGGGAATTGTCAGACGAGAATATCTTGAGACTAAAGTTACTTGACATTCCGAAAAGGAAAAGCACATTATGCCATACACTGTGTCATTAATGTTCCTGACGTGTTTTATGCTCTCATGTCGGTTACATGACATCCTTTTGTAGACCGCGCCAAAGAAGGTGTTACCAGTTATTCGACCTGTGTGTAAGAAATACTTCACAACACTGTGCCGCAGTTACTCTGTCCTCTTCTTGCCTTAGGCCCAGTTTCTTCTCATCTTCACAACACATTGTGACAGTGTCAACCTCCTCTATGCAGAGGTGAGTGCTTTGTTTTGCCATCTAAGGGCCCTGTCTTGTTCTGTTAAGGGAAGTAGCAAAACATGGTTTTCTGTGGTGTATAATGCGAGAGGTATCCATGTGCTTTCAGGGACTTCCATAAGAGTCAAGAGATCAGAGGGTTACCACTTTGAATCTCACCCTTCCCACTCTTAAATCCCACTCCCTAACTCCACGATTGAGGGGCTCTTGAGCAAGCCACCTGACTCCACACTGCTCCAGGGACAGTAGCCAATACCCTGTAATACTTACAAGAACTGTAAGTCGCTTTGGATAAAAGTGTCAGCTACGTGTAAGTGTAATGTAATACAGAAACTCAAAATGAAATAGGTGTAAAATGGTTTGTAGCTTTTTTTAAGCAACACGTCGCATTGATTCTCTACTGTACTTTACAAAACACCAAGTGTTCTACAGTGAATGTCAGCCATCACAACTACCGTTGGTATTCAGCATCCCCCTTGTTGATGCACAGAAGCCATTAGGCTTTCTCTGTGAGTACAAAACATTATCCTACACCCTCACTTCACAGTAAAAAAAGAAAAAAAATCAATGTGTCTACTCTAATCTACTGAATGCTACATCTGACAAAACACTGCCAAAGTAACACTCCCAACCACCAACCTTCTTCCAAATTTGGTGTCACAGTGAACTTTCCCTGACTTTGTGGGAGGCCCTTATGCATGTGGAATGGACACAATAACTCCCTGCTTGCTTTTTACTCCCTAAGTATAAGCTTTATTTGCTTACCGAATGAGTTTTTTTTTTGCACAAAGTCTGCTGTGAGAGTATTCCACCACAGCACGGCAGGAGTTTCTTACTTCCTAATCCTTGTGTTCCTCTGCACCGACTTTGACAGTCGATTTTCAGATGCAATAGATTTCTTTTTTTTCTCTCTTTTTTCAAGGAGGCTTGGTCAAT
>NC_085877.1:13946705-13956705 GCF_034702125.1 Engraulis encrasicolus | reverse complement strand
AATGCGCCCCTTCCGTATGGTAACTAATACACTCTCTCTCTCTGTCTTTTTCTACCAGTGTCTGTACAGTCTCTCTCTCTCTCTCTCTCTCCCTCTCTCTCTCTCTCTCTCTCTATTCTTTCTTTACACTTTCTCCATAGTTCAGTCTCTCACTCACTCACACATTCAGTTTTTTTCCACTATTACGCCAGCAGGCTAGTATCACACGTACAAGTACTACGCTTTGGGCGTCTCTTTCTCCATCTCTCCCCCACCGTCCCCTCCTCCATATCTCATTCTAACATCTTTTTGTCACTCTACCTCCCCCTCTCTCTAAATCTTTCATCTGTGCCTCAACCTCTCTCTCTTCTCTCTCCATTTACGTACTTCCATACACATTCGTCCCCCTCCCTGCCAGTGTGTGTGCGTGTGCGTGTCCTGTGTGTGTGTGTGTGCGTGCTTGCGTGTGCGTGTGAGTGTGTGCATGCGTGTGTGTGTGTGTGTGTGTCTGTGTGTGTGCGCGTGTGTGTGTGTGTGTTTGTGTGTGTGTGTGTGTGTGTGTGTGTGTGTGTGTGTGTGTGTGCGTGTGCGTGTGTGTGTGTGTGTCTGTGTATGTGTGTCTGTGTCTGTGTGGCGGGTAGCTTATGGGCTTATCATTATTATTACCAAAAAACAGACACTTGCCCTTAACGGCGGCAGAGCCATGCAAAGCCATTAAATGAAGTTAATATGGGCCCGGGAGATACAGCCAGCCGCACAGCAAACAACCGGGGCCGCGTCCGGACGAGCATTACAACTGTAGGCTACAGTACAATGAAATGCACGGCAACCGTGGGGAAATATCGAATTAAGTGCAGGCAGTTATACTGCGGAGGGGGGAGCTTAAGAGCCGGTGGAAATTGCCGGACAGTGCTCTTGTTGCACTGCAGGGGCTGGCAGACACTGTGACAGTGTGGAGACAGACCCCAGCCCCAAGCAGTGTGGTATTAAAAGGGATTAAATGAAGTGGGCATTTTGGATCGGGGCAGGCAGTGCGGTTGGAGATACAGCAAAAAAGTTTAGAAGGCCAGAAAAAAGACAGTGAACATGGGAAATATATCACCACTCTGGAAAAAAAATATTGCTGGATTAAACAATGTATTACACAGCAAAAGTTGAGGTGTTAGTTCAGCACTTAGAAAATCTAATTGTGCTTACTCTTAAAGTGCTGAATAGTTAAATTTTTATGAAGCGTGATTCCATATGACTCATAACCATAAACATATTAGTTAGGCTCTGCAGCACATTTATAATGTATCTGAAGTTATCATATACATTCATACATACTCATGCCAACACTGATAAAGAGTTACACATTGAGCTATACGTCGTGCATGTATTGTGCTACACAAATAATGTTTATTTCAATATTATCAGGATTTCTAACTCATACACACACGTACAGCCGGGCTCAAACTACACGACCCGTTTTTGTGTCCGATTTTGACGTCGGGGTGCGTCGCACACATGAAGAGAATCGCAACTGTCAATCTCATCCCTGATCGCAACCACCGAAACAATGCGCGACTTTCTATTTCTAGTCGCAGATATCAAACAGTGTTTGATTTCTACGATTTGCGATCGGCAACTCTTTGAGCTGCCAGAGTTCTATCTTAGAACGTCGGCCACGACGAGGAAATCTTGCCCAACAATCGCTTGTGATGGCCCTGGGGGGTAACGTTCCACCGATTGTCGAAAGGGGGGGGGTTTCAGCCGAGAATCGGGCTGATTGTCGTGTAGGTTGAGCCAGGTGTAGGGGTAATTGCAGTTATGCAATTGAAATTACATTCATGGGCTCGAACAATAAATCCTCATACCATGGGTAACCAAAATATGTAGGAACAATCGCGTTTTGGGAGATTTATCAATTATGACTTATGTAATAAGCTCGACTTATGTAATAAGTCACAATTAATCAATCAAAATTGTAAATAAATCAGTCTCATTAATAAATCAGTCTCATAAATAAATCAGTCTCATAAGTAAATCAGTCTCATTTGATTTGGATATTAATCTCAGTATTTCACAATGAATTGCAAAAGATCAAGACTAATAGGAGTACTTGTACACGTTGTGATTGGCAGTACAATGAAGCAGTCACCTTCAAGGTATGAGACTTAAACCTAACTGTTCACTGTGACGGTCAACACAAGGGGCACAAAACTCAGTTAAAGGGAAAAGTTCTAAGTAAGTTGATTCCGTACGTACACAATGCAATAACAGACAAAATGCAATTAAATCAAATGAATAACTTTTATTAACTACCAAGTAATCTAAATAAAGCATTACATTCAATGTCGGTTAAATGGAATAATACAATCATAAGGCGCAAATACTATAAAACAAGGAAAGAAAATAAAAGAAGAAAAAAGGGGGAAAGAGAGATGGAGAAAGAGAGGCTTCTAGTCTGTGTTTGTGTGTGTGTGTGTGTGTGTGTGTGTGTGTAGGTGGGGGTGCGTGTGTGTCCCTTGGGGACCTGAAATGGCGGATCAAACGCGTGTGTGTGTTTGGTCAAGCCAAGCTAACATTGGCTACAGAAAGTTCAGGCAGAACAAAAGGCTATGGTAGCTAGTAGCTACCTAGTCTAAGGTAATAGCAGGTAGAGCTAGCTCTCCGGTGAGGCTAGGGGCCTGCAACGGTGTCTGGGATTTCTGTAATTAATGTACGCTATTCCGAATGGAAGAGAGAGAGAAATAACCGAGACAGAGCAGGGAGTGAGAGACGGGTTGTCTAGAGCAATATCTGTAGTCGACTACAAATATGGCAACTCACATGTGTGGGGAAATATTGTCTAGGTATGGGAATGCATACAGAGCCGGCGAGCGTTAGCTAGCACGAGCTCAGAAAGTTTGCAGAGAGCACAGGACAATTAATGACTGTCTGGCGGACAGTACAGTGAGAAGGTTCTACTCAAATTGTACCGAGAGGCACGGGGGTTGTCCTGGGGTGTCTACAAACGTGATTATTCTCGAGGGAGAGGGAGAGAAAAAGGGGGAGAGAGAGAGAGAGAGAAGCGGTGACTGTGTGTCACTAGGAGCAGCTTATGCTGTGGAGATTAGCAGCTGGCTAGCTAATCAAGGCAGGGCCTGTTGAGGCCGTGTACACAGTAACAAGCAGGCGCGCACAGATGTTTAGTAATTGCACGATCGCATTCGAGAGGTTCACGGAGCGTTCCGAGCATTTATATGCGTCCAAACAATGCTTGAAAACACTCCGATCGTTTCGAATGAGACGTGGCAACTAGTAAACAACCGGGAGAAAGTTAGTGATAGCAGATTGCTAACTGAACAGAAGGGGAGACAAAAGGGGATCAGACATGTATATGAAAATCAGCTAAGCTTACTTCAAAACATATCTAAACTGACAGTAGAGTAATATTGCCCAGATATGCCTACTGTGAAGGAGATGAAAAGGCTTCCAGCCTCCTCAGGAGAGAGTGGTTATCCTCGGAGGTTGTGGTCGGCTTGTTCACCACAGCGCTTGCAGTCTGTGGGGGTCCAAGGCGTCCGATTCTCGATGTGTAGACGAGTGTCCAACAGCACACGAAGTCTATGTGTCCAAACGTCCGCTCCAGCGAGACAGGAAGGGTTGGGAAAAGTGGCTCGCACAGTCCGGCCGTGCGATGCTTTAGGCGTGAAACAATTGATGCATCAAAGTTCCACAAATGAATCCGGATGAAGTCTTGAGCAGGAACGTCCAGGCTACCGACTTGTTAATGGGCTACTGCCTTCCAACAGTAGAAACCAAAGACTCTGTTGTCTCTGATTGAAACTTTGCAAAGAAAATGAACTTACAGCTGTTTAGGGATGAACTAAGCGTTACATTATCTGTATACGGCCTAAATATCAGATAAAAGCTATGTTCAAAGTTTTGTGTGCACACTCTCTTTCCCTGTGTGACCACAGGTCCGCATAGCAGGACAACCTAGCAACAGAAGAGGGAGATGCTAGTTCAGAGCAGCATGTTATTGACCAGTGGTGTTGCATTCTGGGATTGGGCTACTGGTTGCGCTAGGTTTGTATAGCGCCCCCTAGTGGAATGGAGGAGAAGTGGCTGGGAGACCCTACACAGGCTTAAATGTATTCATTTGGCAGAGTGCCTTCTTGTTCATTAAACTTGAACTTCCAATGGATGTAGCCCTATGAGCCTATGTATTAATATTCAGGAGTTCTAATTCCAACCATTATAAAGAAATGTGCCCGTGGGTCATATGAAAACAAATTTCATGAAAAGTATAAAAGGGTTGTACATTAGCCAAGAGGTCGCACATTAGCCAATTCACCATCATTCTGGTAAAAAAAGAAGGCATGAAGGGTTCTGCTTGGTTTTAAAGCAGATCAGCCAGCAGCAAGCAACAGAACAAAACAAATTGAAAGGAAGGGGAAAAAAGAAGGTGAAGTTAGCACATATATCACCATTCTGTCAAGTGTCCGCAAATAAAACCGGCGCGGCTGTTACGCACAGCTGAGCTCGACGTGGGAAGATTGCTGCTGCCATCCTTGTCTCACGTGCCAAGAAATGTGAACTCCTACGGATAAGTGTGTGTGTGTCTGTGTGTGTGTGCATGCGTGCGTGCGTATTTGTGTGTGTGCGTAGGTGCGTATGTGAGTGTGTGTGTTTTTTTGCGTGTCCCCTGACCACCTCCACTGTGCGGTGACAAAGCTGTTGTGTGGGAGACCAGCTCTCCTGACACAGCCTTGACTACACATCGTTCCCCTTTCTGAAGACACATTGTGTCCCACTGCCTATTTTTATTAACAACGCATATGGTGGGTTTTGTGGCTGAGAATAGCACACACTGCACAGTGAGCAATTGTTTGCACACGGTTTTTCATATTTTGTCCTGAATAAATTCCATTCGTCTTCAAAATATTACGTACAGCAATACTGTGGAGGCACACGCACAAGTACACACACACACACACACACACACACACACACACACACACACACACACACACACACACACACACACACACACACACACACACACACACACACACACACACACACACACACACACACACACACACACACACACACACCACACAGTATAATCCTACACAAAGAAATCCATGTTAACACATATGGAAGAGTTTTGCAGAGTTGTCACAAAGTGCGCTGACTTCAGAAAGTGAAAAAGAAGTCCCTACCTGACAGATTCCACGGTGTGTGTCTTTACATTACACCAAAGTACATGAACATTAATGCTATCGTGCCTGTCAGATGTGCACTTTGCAGTCTCTCTTTCCTACTCCAGTAATCCATGCCATCTTTTGGTAATGACTTCCCTCAAAGAAACTTCCCTGAAAAGATGTTCACAGAGTATCTTCCACGCACACACACACACACACACACACACACACACACACACACACACACACACACACACACACACACACACACACACACACACACACACACACACACACACACACACACACACACACTCACACACACACACACACACACTGTCTATCTCACTCTCGCTTGTTAATTTTGAAAAAAAAGAGAGAGAGGTAATATTTGACTTGTCAAATTGCACAGGCCCATGGCTGAACATCTGCAGCAGCCATCAAATAGCAGAGAAATATTCTCAGTCAGAGAAGTTCAAGCAAAGGACTCTAAGATGGGGATGTCAAATGATACTGACTGTGTCTGACTGCCTGCGCTGCCTGAGTACTGTCAAGTCAACAGTATCATCCCTCTATGTTCATAGTATATCATAAAGCTACTGGGTCAGTTCTGAGCTGTGCTCTTGTTATCACTCTACTGCAGTTTTAGTACAGTATACTCACAACTAGAGATGGGATTCTGGCTCTTTGACAGGATCCGGATCAAAGTGGCTGGTTCCTCTCAAAGGAACGTTAAAAAACTGGCTCATTAGAACCTTTTTTTTAGTCTTAATTTATTAATTGTTAGCAAGATAGCATGTCTGACTCCACCTCTACGTCATTTTGTCCTACAAACATCTGATTGTCTTCCTCCTTGTAAAGACTGCTTCCCGCCACTCTCTGAGGCATACACTTGTTTTTTTTTTTACTCACGTGAAGGTCACCTGCTTAAAATGAATGAAAAATGAACAAACAAAAACGTCACAACCACAACCAGGACCCCATTTCTTGAAAGCATCGTTGCAGTTAGCAACTTTGTATTTGTTGCCTATGGGAAACTGCATTGCAGCCAAATAAATAAATTGCTAGTTAAGTTACCAATGACACAGTCAAGAAACGCACTGCAGAGGTGCTGACAACTTTGGCTGGGCCCGGAACAAAGTTACCTGACAGGCCCCCCACCCAATAAATGTAATGAGGACCCAACTCTGGGCCCTCTCTCCCTGGGCTCAGAACAATTGCCCCCTTTGTCCAGTCCTTTCAGCTTCCTTGCTCCCAAATTCACCATCTTAGGCTTGTTCCTTAGTTTGGCAGGCCAGGCTGTTGTTTCCTGAAGTGCTCTGCATACGTAACTATTTTGGGTCTTCCTGAGTTCTGTAGCCTGACCCAGTGGTATTTGAGGTGGAAGGGTTGGGTACCCCCTAGGACTAGCCCAGTCCTACACAAATGGTATCCTGAGTAGATCCTTCACAACTTCTGAGAAAAAGTGCAGCTGCAGTTTGGCAGTTTGGAAGAGGCAGCAACAGAGGAGCAGAGGAGCAGAGGAGGAGAGAGATAGAGAAAGAGAGAGAGAGAGAGAGAGAGAGAGAGAGAGAGAGAGAGAGAGAGAGAGAGAGAGAGAGAGGGAGGGAGGCAGACAGAGAGACAGGCAGACAGAGACGGAGACACATAGAGACAGATACAAAAATATGTATAGAATAAAATGGACTAAAGAATACAAATGACTTACAGAAAGGGGGAGAAAGAGAGAGAGCTCATAAAAATACAGAGTTGAGTTGTGGTAAAGAAAGAGCGAAAGAAAAGCAGAAATGTTATAGGAAATAAAATAGAAAAATGTGTCTTTTCTTATATGGCCCAGAGATGCCCCAGCTCGAAACACACCATTGGCCTTGACAAGCTGAGGATAACCGGCACATACCCAAATGCCTCCCTGAGCAATGAAAAATGTATAAGTGACATTGAAAGAAAGAAACAAAGAAAATAAGAACAGAAGAACGAGTACCCCGCAGTAAATGGGCCGCCCATATTTGGTGAAAATATATAGGCTGAAATAAAACTGGTAAAAAGGGGTAAAATAGAGGACATGTGAGAAGAGAGAATGGTTGAAGGCAAGCAGAAACAAACGCAAAATCAACAGGGGCACAGAAACAAACAAGAAATCAACCAGATAGACATCAGATGGGGCGTGAAGATGGATTGTGAGATTCTGTGAGAGAGACTTCAACTGCACAGTTACGTTTCTTGATGCTAATTCCTTATTTAGAGTGTATAGGTCCAACACCGTGTGCATCAAATATATGATTCTCTAAGTGTTGAGAACTTCACTGTGCAAACTTCACTGTCTCACACATCTGAAATATACAGCCTGAAATAATCTTGTTCAAGGGGAAAAACTAAGAAGATGTGAGTAGAGGAAACTAAGGGTCAAGGCAAGCGGAGAGGAACGGTACAGTGAGGAGCCAAAAGAGAGATTAATACGATCAGATACTTCAGACGGAGCGTGCGGATGACGTGCGGGATGCTGTGCTGCAAGAGACTCCAACTGCCTTGGGGCACAAAGACGTCAAGAGGTCATGGACTGAGGTCAATTGAAGTGGGCAGGGAGGCTTGCAGGAGGAGGAAGGTGTGTTGCACAACAAGCTGGCAGGTGGGAAGAATATGACTAGTCAGACAGACATGATACGCACACAGGCAGACATTAAAGTGGACATGAAAAATTAAATTTATTGGGTTTTATATAAGTTAAGTATAGTTTTAATTTATTTAGAGAGGAAAATTATAGCAATATAATCATAGATCATTTTAAAAAGACATTTCGGATACATTAGTTATGCAGGCCATTATTAATATTCGCCGCCATCTTGTTTATGACATCACCGGGTGTGTTGCAAAGTTCTTCCGGTATCTGTGTGTTGGTTGGTTCTGTTACTCTGGGATACTGTGCTCTGCTGCTGCTCACCCGTAGCCTGCTAAAAATAACTTAGCTAAACTATGGAGGATGAAGTGGAGAGATTTGGCGAATCCCACGACTTTCACCCAATGGCTTATGCTTTCGAGCAAATAGTGAAGGAAATGCGTAGCATTGCCACTACTGGGCATATTCATGAAACAGGATTAGGGCTATGTGAATCGGTTTTGGGAGGTGAAAGCAGAGTGGGAAACATTGACTGGTGCATGTGTAATCATTGCCAGCCCATGTGCACGTCGTGGGAGTCCAGGTGTTGCCTTGAGGCTGATTTGGGCCATTTGATCGAGGGTGAGACGTGTATCACCATGTCTCGGATGTTCAGCATCTTGTGCCTTGAAAACGACGTATTGGAAGTGGCAATGCTGTCACTACGAGAGGTACGAGGGGAGCCACTGAAGCGGCCCATCAACAGCAGGTAAACAGCTACGCTTGCTTCATTTAACATACACACGGAAAAGTATCTGTCATTAGATTGCATTTGTTATAAATGCTTTCATTATAAGTATTGACTACAGACGGCTAACAGTCCGTGTGTGTGCCTATGTGTCCTGTGTTGCAATTTTAGACGTTGCATTTGTGCTAGTCTCTAGTTAGCACACTGCTAACGGAGACTGACGTTAAATTGTAACTCGGTGATCGTTGCCGTTGCTTGTATCCAACTGCTTGAACTATCCATGAAAGTGATTTTGTACTTAACGAGGGATAGTATTTAGCCTGAGCGAAAACCGACAATTTGTAGCAAACTTGACCGGTGTAACAGACTATCTGGGTCCCCCGTATCAACTGGCGACTCCAGATGATATAAACACAGCGAATGGTCAAAACAAAAGTCTATCAATTCTGGTCTGAATGAATACGTCCCAGATTAAAAGTGACATTTCCTTAAGACCAATCACCATCGCTTCTAACATCTGCAATCGCCAGTTGTTACGGGCCAAGATAGTCTTTAACACCGGTATCAAATTCCATCTTTCAACTATTTCCCCTTGCTGTTCGAAAAACAGCAACAAAGCGACTTCTAGCTTGCAACCGAGCCATATAGTCCTGCATTTCACTGTGCATTTCCCCATTGGATAAGTTATAGCCTAAATATATCCAGAGAACACATCCCCGAATTGCGCATGGTGAAAAGTAGGCCTAGTACACAATATTGCCCTAGAGGGTTATTATTATGGCCATGGTGATTGTGGCCGCTTATTTTCAAACAGCTTTATCACCCAGTGAGCAGACGGAACGTCTTCTGATTGGCTGAGCAGGTGTCCTTTATTCCCCAGTAGCAGGACACCTATGATGTCATGCGGGCGTGCGGGCGTCCAAGTTGCTTCTTTTCTAACTTTCTGGCGAAGTGCCGTTACTAGTTCTATCGCATCTGGTTGTCTAGTCAAGACCGCGTCGTTAGTTCTATCGCATCTGGTTGTCTAGTCAAGACCCTGTTAATAATTCTATCGCATCTGGTTGTCAAGTCAAAAACCCAGTCGTCAATTCTATCGCATTTGGTTGTCAAGTCACCCAACATTCTGTGCGCGTCCTTATCCGATAGAGGCGCCTCTCACTAGATTAGGAAGTGGTGCCCATAGCAACGTACCAAGCGCAGTGGTGAATCTACCTCCTCACGAAGCCTTAGATCAACATATTAACAAATTAATACTTAAATGCTGGTAACCGGGTGATAAGCATAAATATATCCAGAGAACACATCCCCGAATTGCGCATGGTGAAAAGTAGGCCTAGTACACAATATTGCCCTAGAGGGTTATCATCATGGTGATTGTGGCCGCTTGTTTTCAAACAGCTGTAAATCAGAGTTCTACATTTTTGGTTATCATTCCTTGCACCACCAGCCCTAGGCTATGACCAAGAACTTATTGGCGCAAAATGAGTGGGTTATAGTCAGTTTACC
>NC_085877.1:13936705-13941705 GCF_034702125.1 Engraulis encrasicolus | reverse complement strand
CCCAGCAGCAGTAACAGCAGCAGCAGTAGCAGCAGATGCCGGGGCCACACAGTGGCTAATTGGTCGACGTTCTTCCTCCTGGCTGAGTGAGAGGAGCCCAGACACTTCACTCTACTCACACACGCACACACACGCACACACACACACCTATGGATACAGACAAACGCATACACATTATGCATGCCTACACACACACGCATTCACGCACGCATGCACACACACACCTATGGATACAGACACACACATACACATTATGCATGTCTACACACACACGCACGCACGCACGCACACACACACTCTTAGAAAAAACTTAGAAAAACTTAGAATCTTTTTTTTTGAAATGCCAAGGGTAGACACATGAATTAGGTGTCCCATTTCAGGGGAATAATGGACCCCTTGTGGGCCAATCAGAACACATTCTTTCTGTTGACTGGGTGATAAGTAAGTTAACCCCTTAGCACAGAGCCTATGTTATAACCTTACCATCAACAAAATTGTAATGGCTGTGTCTTAATCTGTTGCAGCTCTCGGTACTGTCATAGCAATGTTATTATGATGTAGCTGAGTATTTTCAGCAAATGAAGAGTTCAGATGCAAAACCCCCTAAGTGCCATTTCAGAAAATAATCTTAATTCATTTTTATTTAATACAAAGCTATCAAAATTGCATATTTTTTATTTTATTTATGTAATATAACTATTTATATGTATTATCAAGTACATGAATGTAAACCAAACCAACAACTGGGTTCTCTAAAAATATAGAAGTGCAGGTCTTCAGAAATGGAGTTAGGGGGTTTTGCATCTGAACTCTTCAAATAGTGAATAGGCCCGCCGGCGACCCCACCTGCAGTAAGAGGCTAAACATGTTCCATGTACAGCCACAATTTAACATTTTCATAAGACCCATAGTACAAATTTGGTCCGTTTTTCACAAATAAGATTCCTACACCCATGTAAGTCTTTGGTATCTATATATTTCCAAGATGCAGAAGTGTACAGTATACACATTAGCATTTGCATATCTATTCATGTACATTCACACACACACACACACACACACACACACACACACACACACACACACACACACACACACACACACACACACACACACACACACACACACACACACACACACGCGCACGCACACACACACACACACACACACACACACACACACACACACACACACGCACACACACACACACACACGCACGCACGCACGCACACACACACACACACACACACACACACACGCGCACGCACGCACACACACACACACACACACACACGCACGCACACACACACACACCAGACGGAGTCACACCCCACCATCCATCCATCCACCATCCATTGCTTGCCAACCTTTTTACATAGCAAAGGTCTCCACTTCATTTGCATTGGTAATGCACAGGCAGACAGCCAGGCCTCAACTTCTGGCGCTGACTTTTGTTGTAAAAGTGCAATAACACTGTAATAAGCACTTACAACACTTCCCCATAAAATATGATAAGCGACTCTGGCATTTAATGGCGGTTGCTGCATGCATAATTGCTCTCAGGATTCCTTGAGTGAAAGTGTGAAAACCGGAGTGGTTTATGATGAATGGGAAGTGCAGGGAGGGTAGGAGGCACTTTCTGGATATCTTGGATATGCAAAGGCAGGCCTGGTATTTTGGGATCGCCGCCAAAATCACCATGGCTGATGCTTGGCAGTCACACCAAGCTCTTGGTGAACCCTCCCATCAATAGGTTCTAGAGTCAAATGCCATCAAATTCCTATGAATACTACTGAAGTGCAATCAGTCAATCGGCACACAGTTTCCTATGATGTATACATTGCATTCATTTTTTCTTTGAATCTAGATTTTTTTTGAGGGGGGCAAGGGCGAGTGACAATAGCTACAGTACAATGCCTCTTTTCCACTGCCGGTTTTCTGGTAGGCCTTCAGCTCGACACAGCAAGACTCAGCTGCCACTTTTTGCTTTTCGAATAGGCTTGACACAGATCAATCGTAAAGTAAAAAGTGGCAGCCGAGTCGCGCTGTGTCAAGCTATAGGCTTATCAGAAAACCGTCAGTGGAAAAGAGGCATAAAAAGTAGTTACAGTAGGACCAGGTAACCAAATGGCACCCTTTGCAAAGTAATGTCTAGCATGTTGCTTAGCATATTGTTTATGGACCAAGAACTGTTCTTTGCATAGACCTAAGAAACTAAACTAAACTAAACTAAACTGAACTAAACTAAATAGAACTAAACTATGCTCATGTTCTTTTTTTTTTGAGTGCACGCTTTGAGGATTTTGGTTTTACAGCAAGACGTGAGCAAAAACAGAAGGAGCACAAATCTTAAAAGGAAAGACGTGTTTTGCTGCCGTACGCGTACACTTCCAAAAGTCCTAACTCAATCCGGTCCAGCTGGATCAAACAGTAGAGAAACTCATTATCCGACGCCGGCAGTACAAAAACAAAGTTTTAAAGGGAATCTCACCTCATTTTTTTGCTTACCGTTGATGTGCTGCTCTTGCATCAGGCAAAAAAGCTTTGTCAGAAGGAGAGAACAGACGGAGTGATGATTCGCAAGGACTTGTTTAGAACGAAAAAAAAAGGGGGAACCATCAACCTGCATAATTTATGGAGACCGGTGGGCAAGTGTCGAGGCATTTCTCACACAAAAGAGAGTAGAAAGCTAATCTGTTCACGACTGCATGCATCTGCCTTATGACGACATGACAGATCATGGCGCGCCGCACAAACCCCATGCCTATGAGGTAACTGTAAGCACAAAAGGATATGATGAAAAAGATTGAAATGTGTCTGTAAAAGGGCCAAAACCGTATTTGAGGGTCACTATTCACAATGTCTGTGTCTGGCATTATCATGGCTATTTTGAGTCTTTAATATGATATGCAGTACTCTGCAGGATTTAGAATTCGTATTATTAGTATTAGTATTAGCATTGTATTATTTAGTTTGTATGTGTGTGTTTGTGTGTGTGTGTGTGTACTCGTTATTTACTCTTTAAAAAAAAAAAAACTAACCCTTCTTTGCAACTGCACTTTGTATTGATATTAGCTGTATGTGACAAAATGTGAATACAACTTCACGTGGGTGAGCAGGAGCAATTGTAGGCTATGCAATGTATGTCAAATCAATGAAGCTATGTAACAAGAAACTGCGTGGCATTGTGATATGTGGTAGTGTTATATTATTACTAATATACACATGATATATAATATGTGGGTACAAATGATTATTACTATGAAAATACATTATTATCAGCAATTTGTATAGGCCTAATCTGAAAGGCTATCCGATACAGAGTCTTTTAAACAAAACTCTTGTTCAGGTCAGGTAAACGGATAGGGTCCATTTTGAACAATGATAAAAATGACACAATTTCACCAAAACTATCTATAAAGCCCTGTGTGGGATGGACTATACAAGCACCATAAAAGCATTACAAAATCCACTTGTAAATGTCTCGCTATAAAACAGTCCTCACAGAGTTCAAGTAGTAATGCTCTGCTCTCGGTGCTCTGTTCTCGGTGGGATTATTATTCCGCTTTACCCACCCGCCTGCAGTGAAGGTGCCGTACAGTAAGTAGCACATTTCGGCTGTAACAGCACATCTCCATGACAATAAAAAGACAAGAGCGCCACAACCACCATGGAAAACAAATGGCCTCCATCGGGGGAAAGACTACAGACTACAGCAGTGGTTCCCAAACCCGGGGGTTGGGACCCCTAAGGGGGTTGCAGAGGTACTGCAGGGGGGGGACGGGTCACAGAGAAGGAACTTTGTATAATGAATAAAAACCACAGTTTAACAGCTAACATAATTCCATAAATTGGCTAGTAGCTCAGTCCACTTGTATGATTAATACATGTATTAACTTTCCCTGAGAATCACAATTTAGCAACAACGAAAAAATGGCGATTGGAATATGGGGGGTGGTGGGTCATGAAAACCTTCTTGAGTCCAAAAGGGGGTCGCAGTAGAAACAGTTTGGGAAGCACTGGACTATACAGTATCTCAGCAGTACCTCTCCAGTGCCGCTGCCCTCGACAAGACTTGCAGTGTAATCGTTCTAATACACACCAGAGGCAGGCAGAGGGGCCTCTAATACCTCTTTGATCCCAAAATGTTTCGCCTTTTCATCTGGGCTTCCGCCATCTGTGCTGTGCTGTGCACCGTACTGTATCTCTAAAAGGGAGGGTGGTTGAATGGTAATGCCCATGCCAGCAGTGCTAGACTCCACATTCAATTTTGTGTTCACTGGACACTGTGATGATTTTCCAAGTCACTTGCCATCCAGCGTATCCACTAGCTACGGTGTTACATATTTTTTTCTTTACAATGACTTCCAAACGATGACGTAGTAAAGCCAAAGGATCAGTATTATTGACATAGCTTTAAAACAAAGAAACTCAGTGTTCCCTTTAAGTGAAATACAAACAATGGATGTGTGCAAGGGGCAAACAACGTAATATTGGCCGCCCTGTGACATTCCCAAGGATAATCTACCTGTCAAAATCGTTGGTGACACTGACATTGACTGCCACAGCCATGGCCAAGTTTTACCTGTATTTGGCTGGTTGGCAGGTGCAAATGCCAAGCCACCGAACCATCAAGTCAATTTATTTTCATAGTCTATTTTAAAAAAGCAACAGCAGCTTAGCCAAAACACAATTAAGTGCATTGTTCGCTAATGCATCATCTGTCTGTCTCTGTTGTGTGCGTTGTATTATTTTGTCTCGTCAAGAGAAGTTGTGTGTGAGGTACTCTTGTTTTTGTCAAGGTACGCTAGAGCCAACGGCTTGGGTGGTGAGAGGCTTCTCATTGTATTTTGAAGCCATGAGGGACATTTTAAAAGGCAGCACACACCGTGTCCCCTTCTTTCATCCTTTACAAATGCTGTTGGAAGAAACAATGCAAATTAAACATTGACGAGGCAGCTCAGACGAAGCAAAAAAAAGAGGAAATAAATAAATTAAAG
>NC_085877.1:13931705-13934205 GCF_034702125.1 Engraulis encrasicolus | reverse complement strand
TCTGCCATGCTGATAAATTAACTCTAAATGGAGTTTTGGATTTGAAAAAAGAAAGCCATTAGAAAAACAGAGAATGAGAGAGAGAGGACAGAGGAAAATAGAGACGAAGATAGGAACCGAGCAGGTTGTAGAGAGACAGAAAGAAAACATGGGTAATTACAGTTAGCTGTAATTCAGTCACATTTCGCCAGAACCAAAATTGCCTTTGTCACCACAATAGATCTCATTTGAATTGGAGAATGAGAGTGGCAGCAGGCATGAGAGAGGGAGAGAGAGACACAGAGAGACAGAGAGAGAGAGAGAGAGAGAGAGAGAGAGAGAGAGTCAGAGAGAGAGAGAGATGGTGGGGAAATATGTGGAGAAAGGGGTGCTGAGAGAAAGAGAGAGAGCGAGAGAGAGAGAGAGAGAGAGAGAAAGAGAGAGAGGGAAAAGAGATGCCGGCGAGATACTTTTGATTCGCTCATGAATATGATTATCCATGGTCAACATTAACCTCATTAACTTTCAAATCTGCCTGTCAAGGCCAATGATTAGAGGCAGAAGACGCAGAGAGAGAAAAGGGGGGAGCTCCGCCGTGTCCCGAGCGCCATTATCGAACATCAACGAGCGCAGGCTTTCGCCCATTTACCGCTGTGTTGCTTTGTGTCGCTAATTGCTAATGCCATTAAAAGGAAGGTACCGTAGCACACAGCACGGTCATAAGCAACAAAAACAAACTGTCATGTTGGATGCCGGCTTTTCACAAATACATTTGTGTTAACAAAATGGAGTGTAATATTGAAATATTGCCCGTGCGTTTCCATTTCTTAGCATGCCTTTGAATTATGGTGAAGATGTTTTCTTTTTGTTCCTTTTGGGGACAATAACTGGGAATTTTTCATGGTTTTGATGCTAATTCAACACTGCTTTCCCCAATGGTATAGCGTTAACATCGTCTGCCTAGCATCAGAGCTAATGTTGTTTACACTCCAAACACGTTACTCATTAACCTTGGTGTCGGTGGCACCGACCCAACACAGGGGACAAAAGAAATATGGCGAAAAAGTGTCTAGGCCCGGAGCATGGTAGTCCGTGACAGGCCAAGGCTAATGAATGCACCATGGCTCCATAGCTTGTACTGCCACACACACACACACACACACACACACACACACACACACACACACACACACACACACACACACACACACACACACACACACACACACACACTAAATAGCATGGAGGAAAGCACTAGAATGATGGAGGGCGGATTTACTGAAGAGGAGGGAGTGGAACAGCGAGAAAAACAGAGAAGAAAGAGAAGAAGAGGTGAGGAGAAAGAGAAAGGAGAGAGAAAGAGAGAGAGAGAGAAATATATATAGAGAGAGATACAGAGAGAGAGATAGAGATTGAGATAGAGATTGAGAGAGAGAGAGAGAGAGAGAGAGAGAGAGAGAGAGAGAGAGAGAGAGAGAGAGAGATACAGAGAGAGAGAAAGAGAGAGAGAGAGAGAGAGAGAGAGAGAAATAGAGAATAATGGAGAGAAGTAGAGTGAAGAGAGAGGAAGCAGTATGGGGTTGTTAATTAAAAAGAGGAGTATCAGCACTGTCGTGACACATGCTTCTTCTCCTCCGCAGGCTCAGCCAATTCCTTCATTATTCCCTCTGTTCTCCACCTCCTCCATGTGGACCCCTGACACGATGACATGACCTTCACATGTTTCCCAGCTACTTTACTGAGGAGGGGAAGAGGTCAGACTCAGAAAAGCTGGTGACTAGGGAAGAGAGAGAGAGAGAGAGAGAGAGAGAGAGAGAGAGAGAGAGAGAGAGAGAGAGAGGGGGGGGGGGGTGAGTGGGAGAATAGAGAGAGAGAGAGAGAGAGAGAGAGAGAGAGAGAGAGAGAGAGAGAGAGAGAGAGAGAGACAGAGAGAGAGAGAGAGAGAGAGAGAGAGAGAGGGAGAGAAAAGGAAGAGAGAGGGGGGGGTGGAGGAGAGGGGGAGAGGGGGAGCGGGGGAGACTATAAGTGAGAAGAGATGAATGAGTAAGAGGGTGGAATGGAATTGTGTGTGTGTGTGTGTGTGTGTGTGTGTGTGTCTGTGTCTGTGTCTGTGTCTGTGTGTGTGTGTGTGTGTGTGTGTGTGTGTGTGTGTGTGTGTGTGTGTGTGTGTGTGTGTGTGTGTGAATGTGCGCACAAGACAATGGGTAAAAGTACGTGCGTGCGTGCATGTGCATGTGTGCGTGTGTGTATGTGTGTATTCGTGTGTGTGTTTGTGTATGGGACAATGGGTAAAAGTGTGCGTGTGCATGCTTGCATGCTTGCGTGCTTACATGCTTGCATGCGTGCGTGCGTGCGTGCATATGTGTGTGTGTGTATGTGCACATGTACGTGCGACAATGGGTAAAAGTGTGTGCATGCGTGTGTATGCATGCGTGTGTGTGCATGTGTGACTGTGCATGTGTGCGTATGTGTGTGCGTGCGTGCGTGCGTGTGTGTGTGTGTGCGCGTGTGTGTGTGTGTG
>NC_085877.1:13911705-13919205 GCF_034702125.1 Engraulis encrasicolus | reverse complement strand
GTAGGATCAGGCGCCTTATTCAGTTAGCAGGAGCAAATGTAGAACATGTTTTTTTTTTAAATATTTGAACCCAGGGATATCCGTCCTTGAACATAGAGCTCTGTCTCTTCATCGATGTGTCTATTGGTCTGTCTTTCGTCTGTATGTATTTCGATCTGTCTGTCTTTCAGTCAATCTGTCTGTCTGTGTGTCTGTCTCTGTCTGTCTGTCTGTCTGTCTGTTTACCCAGCCAACAACCCAGCCCAGATCTATCTGACTCCGTTCAATATTAGTATTTCTGCCCTCTGTGGTAAATTTACTCTCTCGTTCTCTCTCATCCTCTTTAATTGCGTTAGGGACTGGGCTGGCCATTGCGTTCGTAATTGCGTATAAGTAAACGTTATTGTGTTTGAAAAAGCACCCAGGAGACGGCTGCGCTTCAGGGTCCCGCGACCATCAAACACAGACACTCACTCACACACACACACATACAGCTCTTCACTCACCTCATCTGGTGGTGAATTCACTTACGCAAGGGATGGGATTTATATTTTCACTTCTTTTACTAGCTACCGTGTTCGTTGAGGGACACATGACGGGGTGAAATAGAAGCTGGTGGAATTTATTTTAGCTTGTTATTGAGCGACCCATGTGATTATTGGTTAAGTGATGGCATGAATGCACCAGAAATTTACACGGGCTGTCTGACTCAGCTATTACAGCTCCGTAGCTCAGTCTCTCTCTCTCTCTCTCTCTCTCTCTCTCTCTCTCTCTCTCTCTCTCTCTCTCTCTCTCTCTCTCTCTCTCATCCACCCTGCACTGTACATCTTTCTATGTCTGCTTTGCCCCTTGATCCATTCCTCCTTGTCTGCGTAAATTTGTGTGTGCAGCTACTTTGTGTCTAGATGCAGTACCCGTCTTAGAGTGCATAATGGAGAAACAGAGAGATCCAACATTTTGGGGGTTTGCTGTCGGTTTGCTGATGTTTATAGTACCACGAAGTGTGTGTGTGTGTGTGTGTGTGTGTGTGTGTGTGTGTGTGTGTGTGTGTGTGTGTGTGTGTGTGTGTGTGTGTGTGTGTGTGTGTGTGTGTGTGTGTGTGTGTGTGTGTGTGTGTGTGTGTCTGTGTCTGTGTCTGTGTACGTGCGTGCGTGCGCACACGTGTGTGTGTGTGTGTGTGTGTGTGTGTGTGTGTGTGTGTGTGTGTGTGTGTGTGTGTGTCTGTGTCTGTGTCTGTGTCTGTCTGTGTGTGTGTGTGTGTCTGTGTGTGTGTCTGTGTCTGTGTCTGTGTCTGTGGTGTGTATGCATATGCGTGTGTGGGTCCGTGTGCACATGTGCACGCTCCCACAAGAGAGAATAGAAGACGTGGGGAGATTGTGTTATCATAAGTCAGCGTGTCAACCAAGTTGATTGAAGACGCAACGCTAGCCCAGCGTTATCTGGCAAGAAAAATAGGCCTGTCTCGACAAGCTGACACATCCTGACCATCAGATTCAGGATTATCTGACATGTTCACTAAAAATCCGGCTTGGAAGTGAAAAAAAATAGAGAAAGAACGAAAGCAAGAGAGAAAAGACACTTAACGGTCCAAAACTTAATCTTCTCTTTGGCTGTCTAGACGCCAAGGCAAGCGGGAAACTAATTTCTCTGGTGCTGAATCATCAACAAAACTTTCACTGTAAAAAGCCTTGTCACTAAATAATTACACACATCGGAGAAAACGATGGAATAGAGTATCAACAATGAATGCTATAGAAATCCAGACGATGGCAATTGTTGCTGATTACACTTGCAAATTTAAATATACGAAAACAGCGCTGTCTGCATCTTCAGCATCTTGGTGACCCTTTGGTCCTTAGTTACAGTAGCTTTGGGGACACAGACGCCACCAGGCAATGCAGCACAGGTGTACATCACTGACATTTCTCAGTAAAAGAAAAGGAATATGAAGGACAAAAGCGTAGAGGAGGGTGAGAAGGTAGAAAAACAGGGAAACAGGGACAGAGATTAACATAGAGTCAGATTTACAAGGCAGCTATAGCTATGAATGTTTTTTTCAGTTTATGAAAAACACTGGAATATTTAGCAGCTGTTTTCCTCCATCATCCTTCTTCTCTCTCAGTAATGTTTTCTTCTTTCAGAGAAAATGTATTCCAGGAAAGTGAACATCTTTAACTGAATTGCACCAGGGATATTTTTGTTTTTCTAATGAATTATTCTTCACAGGGCAACATTAATTCCTTCAGATGGTTACAGGAGCCAAGCCACGCATGGATCTGTTGTGACCACCACTGGCTGTGCTTTGCCTTGCGCTCACTCGTTAAGGGGCGTTAGAGCATGCTGTCTCGTTAGTGCAAATACTACAAATTGGCCGCGTTCGTGTTTCTCTGTGTGTGTGTGTCTGTGTGTGTGTGTGTGTGTGTGTGTGTGTGTGTGTGTGTGTGTGTGTGTGTGAGTGAGTGAGTGTGTGTGTGTGGGTGTGCGTGCGTAATAACATAGGCGCTTGGAGAGTGAGAACACACTCGACACACCTCCTACGGAAGAGGCCCCTGATTAACAAGGAGAGGAACCTTTTGATCTAACAGCCCCCCACCACCACCACCACCACCACCACCACCAGCACGCGCACACACACACAGACACAGACACACACAGACACACACACACACACACACACACACACACACACACACACACACACACACACACACACACACACACACACACACACACACACACACACATCAGACCAGACCCGAGTGATTGCCCATGAGGGCTCCTGTGATATTTCACTCAGTGCCAGTGCTGCGTCAATATGAGCTACCCGTCGAGCTGAGCTATCAAGCCATTATGACGCAGTACCGTAGTGTCCCAATGGGTTAGGATTAGGGTTTTGGTTATGCTAACACAGTAGTGGTAGCTCTTCTTGATGAAGTAGCCCATCTCAACAGCACACAGACAAGGCATGTCCTTTTTCTTCCCTTTCTTTTCATCCCTCTGCGTCGGTCGACCTACAGCGCATCATCCCAACTCCTCAATTTCTGACTACCTTTGACTCGACTGCAATTTTTGACAGCTAAGGTATCCCCTTGGAGTCAAAGTGTGACGTTAGGCTACCAAGTCAACATGCGACCTGGCAGGTATGTCCTCGAAGTCGAATATTGCACTCTGGTCAAAGTTATAGTCAGAAATTGCGGATGGGACTGTGTTGGGTCGACCCATCGAGATGAGCGACCCATCAAGCATAGCCACCAAGCCATTGTAACAAACTAGTAGCCAGGCCGCGCTCCCCCTAGTGATGCAACACCTTCAGCGATGCTTCTATTCGGGCCAGGAACAATACAAATATCATGTCTGAGCTCTTCCCACTTTGTTGGGAAACAGACAACCAGTACCAAACCAAGGGAGGCGGGTCAACCATGCTGTTTGGGAAATGTTAATTGTTATGCTCTTGGTCAGACCAAGTCTCGAAGATATTTAAAAGTCGATAATAATCAGGCTAACATACTAGTGCCCCTAGGGGTTAGGATAAGGGCTTGAGCTATGTTGCAGTCCCTTGGTAGCCCATCTTGATAAAGCAGGCCTTCTCGACAGAACACAGCTCGTCCTTGTCCTCTCTCTCCTGCTTCGTCTTGTCTTCTTCTTTTGATTTCCCAACCACCCCCACCTTTCCTTCTGTCCCTACCCTCTCCTGGGGAAGACATACTGTATGTCCGCTTAATAGTTTTCCATGGGTCCCTTTGTTTGCCTCTTCATATTCCTCCATTTGCTAAGGCACCTGTTTTGTTTGATATATTAGTCAGTGCCAGGTGGTGTCCTTCTTCTCCTCTTTCATCTCATCCCTCCGTTTGATTTCCTTAAGCCTCCTGCTGCTCTTTCTCCCTAGTGTCTTTTGTTTTCTCCTGAGCAGACACAACGCTTGTTCATGAGCACAGTCATGTTCATGTACTGTATGTTCAGTATATTGTTGTGTTCTCTTACGCTTGTATGTTTCTTTTTTTGATTCGGGTACAATATTTCATCCTCCCTTCTTCTCTCCCTAGCATGTCTCCTCTGTTATTTTCTACCAAGGCAGGTGTTTTTGTTATCCAGGGGTGCATTTCCCACTAACAGTGGCTCTTAGGCTGAAGTGATTCTATGAAGGTTCTTTAAAAAGATTTTCTATGCCCGTTTCCAGAATATGTGAACGATACGTGTGATACTATAATGATTCTTTGCTAAGATGGTTTCGAGAAACTGTCCGTCAAGTGTAAGATGATGTTACCTGTAAACTTAACCCTGTGAAACCTGAACCATGAAAGCAATGAGAGAAAATTATATTTTTTTGGAATTTGCTTCAATATTGGTCCCTTATAAGAAATGTAAAAAAAAAATTCAAAATTTTGTTAAGGTCACTGACATATATGATGCATCAGGCTTTAAAGGGAATGAAAATTCCAATTTCATGACCATTGAAAAATGACTTTTAATGCATTTGCATCTTTTTTTTAATTTAAAAAAGTTGTCAGACAATTTAATTTGAGGATTATCTTTAAATATTTAGTGAGATCCTGCCATTTTTTTAAGCCTATCCTTGTTTTAGCAGGACCATATTTTACATTTCCCACAGCCTGGTTGGGTAATTTTTTAAAATCTATGTAAAAACATAGCTGATCGAATGCTTAACAACCTATTTATGAGTGTAATATAGATCATTATTCATTTTTGATGTGTAATTTGAATATATGGGTCCATTACTACAATTGGACCATTTCTCCATTCACTTCAATGCATTTTTTACGAGATCATAATTTCAACATTTTGCATTACATTTTCAAAATCGCAAGTAAAACGTGTTTCTTAAGGCAATATCTTTGTCTTGAAGTAAAACAACTTGTGTGTTTTGTTAAACGATCGTCGTGGTATGCTTTGTAAGTTTCCCTATGGAGCAAATGCATTGATGGCTGACTTCCTGCCACCGCCGGATGGTGCTTATATGTCTCATCAGTTTTAGCACGATCTCTCTGCAACACGGTGTAAAAATATAAACTCTTCCTTGATTAATTGCACAAAGCAAGTGTTCAAATTAAAGGATGTAGAGTTATATTTCGGAAATTTGTACACAAACCTTTTGCAATTTGTCGATATCTCAGCGTCGGTCAGGGAAACCGCTTCTACTCCATTTTTGCATTTTTCGCCGAGCTGTGATCAACTTGTTGTTGACCGCTGCTCTCTTGTGGCGGTTTCCGCGTACTGCAGGACGTTTGGAAATGACACGCAGGATGTTTTTGAGATGGATTTTTTTTTGTGTCAGCGTGGAGAGGGCTTTGAATTTGATGCATCATAGATGATGCATCCGGCGCGATAGGGTTAAGCAGTATTTAGGCTAAGGTACTTCTTCAATTCTTTTGGGAAAATGCATCCCTGGTCATTCCTTTGTTCCTGACCCTGCATGTAGGCCTCTGTTTTCATTCTGGCTACACGTGTGCTGTCTTTACTCTTCCCTGCTTTCCTATCTCTCTCTCCTCTTTCACTTTCTCCCAAGCAAACCTATGTTCATTCATTTGTTCCTCCACCCCCCTCCAATTTCTTTGGCACGTGTTCAACAAAGCACTGTGGAGGATGATGGCCAGAGTATGTATTGCAGCTATGCTGCTCAGCAAAACCGGGTTGCCTGTTGCCAAATTTGATCTTTTTTTAAATATTTACTAAATAATTAACTAATGTGTACTAGTAAGACCAAAGTACAGAAGGTTGTGAAGCTTAAAATGTCTTTTTCTGGAAATTCAAAATGGCGGACATGAAGAAGATCCCTTTTTTCATGTATGAAAAGTGTGCAATTTTCCCAGTCATAATGAATACTTAGAAGTCAATGACGGTGGTAAGAATTTGTGAAAAAGGTAACATTTGTAAATGCACAGCATGAATTCTTGAAATACAGTAACCTGCTAAAAAAATATTACACAGTGCACATTAAAGCTCTGGCCTCCCTTCGCGATCTTTCCTCCTCCCTGCTTGCCTCTCTTCTCTTTCACGTTCTCCAAGTCAGACATCTATGTTTATTTGTTTGTTCTTTCATCTCCCTCCATTTTTTTAGGCACCTGTTTTTTTCTCGCTGAACTTTGCCATCCTCCTTTCAGTCATCATTTGTTCTTTCACCTCCATCCATTTACTTGGGCACCCATTTTCTTTCTACGGGCCGTACACTATCCCATATGCCCTTTTCCCTTTCGCCATTTCCATTTTCCCACCGCCTGCCTGGCCGTCATGTCTTTTCCCCACAGGTTTCTTAGGCTCTGTACTGTACTCTTCTCCTCTTCTCTCTTTCTTTTCATACTTTTCTGGCCTGCTCATATCTCTTTCAGTCTTTAGCACGGCTGATCTACCCTCATACAGCCGCTTGGCTTCTTCCCTCAGGCTGGGCCACCACACTCTGACCTCTCCTTCCACTCTCCTCTATATCACTCTATCACTCGCTCTTTTATATCAGCTTCTCAGTCACATCTCTCTCTCTCTCTCTCTCTCTCTCTCTCTCTCTCTCTCTCTCTCTGTCTCTCTCTCCTTCACACTTTTTCATCTCTCTCACTCTCTATCTGTCCTTTCTGCCCCCCCCCATCTCTCTCCTATACCTCCACTCTCACATTCAATCTTCATGGTGGACGCCTCTTTTTCATTCTCTCCCCCATCGCCTTTCATATCACAAGTCCGCCTCTCCGCCGTTCATCATTCTATCACTATCGATTTCTCTTTCTTTCCGTCTCTCTCTCTCTCTCTCGCTCCCTCCGTTCGTCATCATGCTTGAGTGATGGACTGTAACGCCTAGACACGGTTGCCACGGCGCTGACCCACATGGTGACCGGCACACACGTCAGTAATTAACATCGTGACCGCAAAGCCTACGTTGCCAGGGGGATTTGGCCACGAGCAAAGGACAACACAGCAACACAACACAGACAGACAGGGTTGGACTGGCCATCTGACATAGCGGGCATTTCCCGGTGGGCCCTGCATCCTCGTGGGCCCTTATCTTCAGAAATATATAAAAATAAAAATGAAAATCACAAAGGGACAGATAGACAGATCGGCAGAATGACCCACAGACAGAGCGAGTGTAGAGACAGAGAACGAGAGAAAGAGAAAGAATAAAATAAAGAGAAAAAGAAAAAGAAAGTGAAAGAAAGACAGGCAAAGAGATAAATATAGACAGTGGCAGAAATATGCATAGTAGGGAAGGTAGAGAAACAGAGGGTATGTGCTAGGCACAGAGATAGGAAAAGAGAGTGAAAGAGGGATAGAGACAAAAAAGAGAGAAAGAAATACTTTTGACTTTTAGCATGTTTATTGACAATAATTTATAAAAACAAACATCAACTACATCAGCCCACTCATTAAAACAACACTTATCAGCAGAACAACCTTCAGATGGAAAGGTTGGAATGAATGGAAGAATAGAATAGAAAGAAAGAGAGAGAGAATAAGTGAACGAGAGAACGAGAGGCAAGATGAAAAAAAACAAAGGCAAGAGCAGTCACGTATGGTATT
>NC_085877.1:13901705-13909205 GCF_034702125.1 Engraulis encrasicolus | reverse complement strand
TAGTATGACAGGTAGGGCTGCAGAGTTTTGGACCTTTCAGAACACTGCCTTTGCCAGCTATACGCCAGCCCAAGAGGAACACACAAGAGTGACTCATATATCACTACGCAATTCACAATACGGGTGAATTACATGAGTGCATTATGCCAAGGCCTGGTGGAATTTCCCATTGTGATGGCAGCCGTACAGGCCAAAAAGCCACTCATTCACTGTCTTGCATTTCAATACAGGAACATTAAATACACGCATTATAATCCTTTACGTGAAATCAGCTCTCTTCCTTCATTGCCAAAGCCAGCGTACAGGAGGCTCGTGCAGCTAGAGCTGCAAAGTTACCATTGCCAACTACGGCAGACCGAGAGACCCGCAAGTCACACATTTGCTGCTTTGCATTTCACATTTACACTAGGGACACATACTTCGCCATTCATTTCTATGCGGCAGTAGAAGGCAAGCAAACAGGAGCGAAGTGAAGCGAAAATATTCAGCCAAGTTTAATATTATGCAAATGAGGAGTGATTTTCCCCTGCGGTGGCCAATCAAATCAAAGAAATAACTGTTTCATTCTATGTGATTTGCTACGACGACCTGATGACCGTTGAGCTGTCAAGAGTGGAACACTGAATTTTGCCTCTCTTGCCTTTGCTCGTTTCGTCTGCATGTGTCCCTGGCATTACATGCATGTATTATAATGTATAATGTGAAATCGGCTCACATCCCTCATTGACATTGTCAGCGTATTGTAGTGTGGTGACAGAGTTTTGGACCTTTCACCACTGCTAGCCAGTACCCAGCTATGGCAGCCTGAGAGGCCCAAATGTCAGTTATTTACTGCCTTTCCATACAGGGGAATTACATGAATGTATTATAATTCTTCATGTGAAATCAGCCCTCACCCCTCATTGCCAATTCCAACATAGAACACAGAACTATAGTGGCAGAGTTCTGGACCTTTCACCTCTGCCACAAGAGTGCCCAGCTACAGCAGGCCCAGAGGCCCAAAAGTCATTCATTTACTGCTACGCATTTCACAATACAGGTGAAAAACATGAATGCATTATAATATATAATGTGAAATCAGCTGAAATCCCACTGTATAGTGAGCAGAGTTTTAGACCCTTCGCTGCCATTGCCACAGCAACGGCTACCCGAGAGCTCCACATGCACTGAGCCACTCATTTGCTGCTATGCATTTCAATAAGGAGTGAATTAAATGAATGCAATAATAGAGAGGAATGAATATTTGCCAGGGAATGCACAGACCACCTACCCCCACTAACCACTTCCTCTTTGCTCTCTTCCCCTTCCCAGGGACGGATGATGACTCCATGGGCCCCTGTGCCAAGCAACAAGAAAGCCCCCCCTCTTCCATGGAATCACAAGGTTCCAAAAGTTGTGGGTGTTTAGCAGAGATGATAGAGAGCCTTTTTGTTGGGGGTTGTGGTATATCACCCTAGAGTAAATTTGGAAATACAAAGCAATTTTAAAACAATATGACAACATGCTGTAAATATAGACCAATAATTAAGTGTTTTTTGGTAACACGGAGGCTTGGGTTTCAGGGCCCCCTTGGCTCTTAGGAACCCTGGGCCTGGACCAGGTAGGTCTATACAGTAATCAGTCTTTGCCCCTTGTCCTACTCCCTGGTCATAAACCTGCCAGGCTGTATCGTGTAAGTAGACGCAAATGAATGGAATATGGAATGGGGAATAATGTACTGCACAATGTCTCACACTCCCCCACCCACGACCACCCATACACACACATATAGGCAAACACACACACACACACACACACACACACACACACACACACACACACACACACACACACACACACACACACACACACACACACACACACACACACACACACACACACACACACACACACACACACACACACACACACACACAAACACAGGCACATTGACGCATGCACAGAGGTACACAGGCACATGCACGCATGCACGCATGCACAAACACACACACACACACACACACACACACACACACACACACACACACACACACACACACACACACACACACACACACACACACACACACACACACACACACACACACACACACACACACACACACACACACACACACACACAAGCCTTCCCTCTCCTGCTTACATTCCCCCCTTTCATAAGCCTGTGTGTGTGTGGATATAAAGCGTCGAACCGGCACAAAAGCTGAACAGACACAGGAAGAATACCAACACAATGAGCCCATTAGTCTACCTGCAGTTTAGTCCATTCAGTCGGGGTGGGGTGGGGGAAGCAGCGAAAGAAAAGCAACCTGACAAGGTGTTGTTCGCTATTGTCATGTTGATGCGGGAGAGGGCCGCGGGATGTCGGCAATTTGCATGGCGCGATGCCGCATTATGATAATGGGGGGACTCACTCGGAGAGGATAGGGGAGGCGAAGGCCCCTCCATTTATCCTCCTCAGCAAGACTGTGGCGACGACGGCGGTGGCAGAAGAGAAACAGAGAGAGAGAGAGAGAGAGAGAGAGCGAGAGAAAGAGAGACACATACAAACAGAGAGACAGGGAGACAGGGAGAGATAGAGTAAATGTAGAGAATGAGAGGGAGCGAGAGACAGAGAGAGTGAGTAAATGGAGAGAGAGACAGAGAGAGAGAGAGAGAGAGAGAGGTACAGTATATAAAGGGAGAGAGAAAACAAGGTCAAAACAACTGGTCCGAGACCGGCCGCCCGGAGTGAAATTGCCTGAGTTCATTAGGCCACCGGCTGATCTGAATGCAGCGGGTTTCCCTCCATCCAGGACACCACGATGACGGCGGGAGAGGACTGCTAATTGGATTAGGGCGAAAAGACCGTTACTGTCAATCGGTTGCTTTGCTGTAGCGTCGGGGCTTAGGGATGCCCCCCCACCCCACCTCCATCCTCTTGGTGTTTGCTGAGTTAACAAGAGCATGCTGTGATTGCGCTATGTTATGTGCTGTAGTGGTTTAGGGACCTGTCGGAAGGCAGCAGGTACTGCTTTGAAGCTCCTGACAGGTTAAGTTTAAAGTGGACATGAAACAATTGCACTTAAAGTGTTTTCTATAAGTTATCTATATGTTTCATATTATTCAATGTATTTGTGATTTATTTTGAGAGGAAAATAGAAGCAAGGTAACCGCTGATCATTTAAAAAAGTCCTTTCAGATATATTAGTCACGCAGGCCCTTACTTTGACTCGCTGCCATGTTGCCGTGCCATGTTGCAGCGATGACATGACTGGTTGGTTCTTTCTCAAACTTGTTACATTTTAACCAGTTTCACTGACAAGGTTTAGACAACTCGGATGGATACACTAAGAGTAGGGATGCACCGATACCACTTTTTTGAAAACCGATACAAGTATGAGTACATTAATGTTTGTACCTTTTACCACCAAAATACAATGAAAATAAATGCATGGCCTTGTTTTTTTCCACCTGTGATATTTTTCTTGTCCATTTCCATGTAGATTTAAATGTTAGTAAATGTATGAGGTGGCACTTTTTTCCATGCTGCTTTCAAGTCCACAGAACATGACACGATTTTGCATTGTTTTGAGTAATAGTAGTACTCGTAGCTGGTATCGGCAAGTGCTTGTCGAGTACGAGTACGAGTATAATGACCAGTATCGGTATCGGTGCATCCCTAACTAAGAGAATCCATATTGTCAATGAGGAACACTTTGTCCAGTGTTTCTGTAAACTTTAAGATGTGCTGTCTTTTTATGTGTTGACATCCAAAGCTTATGTATGTACAGTATAACCCCATCTGGTCTCTAACATGACTACCATCCTCTTGTGGGATTGCAAGGTTATGTGGATATTTTTTCTAAACACACATAGCCTGTTAATAATGGGCTTTTTAAAAAATGCTGTTACCCTCCCATGAGTCCCACCTCTGTCTGTTCATTAGTAATATCATAGAGAAAGTAGTGATCGGATTTATATGACATGATTATACTGTGTATGGCAATGACTCCAAGATGATTCCATCACATGCCCTGAGGATGGTCATCTGACTGAAGGCTTGCCTAATAATAAATATGCCTAAAGGGGCTGACAGGTTCCACATGAAAGAGGTACATAAAACACTTGCATGCAAGTTTTATGAACTGTAAGAGGTAGCCTTGTGTATAGTAAGGTCCATATACTGTGCGTAAGCATTGATACACATTCCATATACAAATTTCATATGCTGCAGTATATGGAAAATTACATGGTAGGCCCTATATATACTATATCAGTTCCTTTATGAAATTTGTTTGAGATTTTCAGGTTTTACGCATCTGGCACCTTTTTGATCGCGTGCACGGTGTAACTCCAGCATAGACTTAATGCTATAGTTAAATATGATCTATTTTCCCAGCCAAAAGACGTGCACTGCAAACACTAACAACAGTTCAGTTGAGACTACGAATATTTCATTAGTTGTTAGATAATTCCCTTTGGCGGTATATATCTGGCATCATTTGGTGGGTCTTGAAATTTATAATTGAATTTCAAATCAACACACTTGCATAATAAAGTACTTTAGTGAGCAGTGGGAATGTCTGGTTACCTCATGCCTGCTTATCGCGGATAGAAGCCTGCATTTACAATTAGACTGGATGTGATTCTCATTCGCAGCAATATGCACAATGACGTCCAGCACAATGGCCTACATTTAAATCACCATATGTGTACAGACCATGGGGCAGTCATGGCAATGGTGTCTGGATAACAGCACGTTTGGACAATACCGTACTCAAACTATGGGCACTCCTGCCACACATTCATAGATTTGCTACCTTCGCTGTTGGGATCATAGGAACCTGTGACCCATCCTGTCATGGGTCTACTGCCTTAACTGCTAAGTCACCAATCGAATCAGTGATGGATTAAGGAATCAAATTTCCTGTTCAGGTCATTCTCAGGTCTCATCTTATCAAAGAATCAAGCAACACAGCTCCGTTGTACACTGCCTTGCTATCAGTTTTGTTGTGCATAGATAGGCCTGCATTCTGTATTTGTGGTTTATCCGCCTTTCCTTTTTACCAATTCACTATGGCTGTCACTAATTCAACAATCCACCATTTTTTTCTTATTCAAAACTGTCAGTCTGAAGGAAAGAAAGGGCACTGCACATGTCAGCTGGCTGGTATTTCATTGCAAAAAGAGAAACTTAGCCTTTTCAGACAGAGAAATCTGCTGTTTGAGTTTACTTAGAGGAGGCATACAAAGTCAGACATTTTACCTACAATTCAAACATACAGTATTAGGAGTGGCATTTGTGCGCTACACGGCTGCCGAAAACACTGTGCCTCAACCAAGTGCTGCTTGTGGGAAAAGAGAAGTGACAGCACCAGGCATGGCTAAAGATCAAAGAGAGTGGGCTGTTTTTTTGTTTTTTTTTTACAAAAAAAGTAGTGTGGTAGATCAGGGTCTTTAACTTTATTTCTCTTAATGCCTGTCTGGCGATTCCCAACCAGGGGTAAGCTTGCCATTACAAATGCATGACCAGGCTCGGGAAAGCCGGGCAGCTTAGTGGCCTAATGGTTAAGTATATGGACTTTATATCAGAGGGTTGCATGTTCTAATTCCATCCTTCAACTCCCTCCCTCACTCCATGGCTTGAGCAAGGTACCTACCACAAACTGACCCAGGGATCGTAACCAATACCCTACAAATAACTGTGAGTCACTTTGGATAAACATGTCAGCTGAGTGTAATACTATAATGTAGGTAATGTATTGTAATGTAAGAGATGTATCGGAAGCAATCATGTTACAGTGTTTCCTACCGACCATTTGTTAGTCAATGTGGTGGGGGTTAGTCAGTGTCAGAGACTTTAGAAATAACACTCACAATACAAAATCTTAATCTTTTCTGGAGATTTAGGAAGGTGTTGTCAAGGCTCATGGGGTGACATAAAGGCTCAGGGAGTACGCGAGACAAAATATATCGGTATACTGTTTAAAACTATTGGCCCTCACTGTTGGCAATCACCAGAAAACACCCATTTGAGCTGGTGCAACATTGCCAACTGAAGAAAAACTGCTTTATTAAAACATACTTCTTCTAACCAGCCTTGTAGCTGCCTGATAAGATATTAGGATGACACCAATTGCACTACTTATCTTACAAATCTACTCTTCGAAATCTACTCGCTTCAATTAGCAATAATAATAGAGAGAAATAGTCCATGAGTCTGAACTTGAAAACATGATTACTCTGTGTTGTGACTTCTGTGGAAATCTAGCATGTAATTTGGGCTGTGCTTTTGGCTGTAGTGTGTGTTTCAGTAGTTACGACACCAAATTTTTCCATGCACCTCAAATTTGTCTCTTGGGTCAGATCATTTATTCAAAACACACAGGCTTACTTATTAGCATATTTTACAGCTTTCTTAATACCAGCAGCATACTTCATCCAGGTGGATAAGGTGATTTTGCGACATTTTAATTACCGTCGCTTCATGTAGCCTAAGCTAATCACATCTGCTTTTACTATGTCGTTCATATAAAAATAAAAATGCTTCCAAAACAAAAAATTACCTGGCGCTGTGCGATAAATAAGTCTGTGGTGGGTTTTTTTTTTCATTGTGGCTGCAAATTGCTACATGCCACCTGTGCGTATTGTGTGATGGTTTCGAATTGGCCCCTTTCAGCAGTTGTAGCCCCAGGGAAGAGGCCTTGGTGTTATTAATTCTACCCCGCAGACAAAAACAATTGGAAACGATTTTGATGTTGCAAATGAAAGATGTCGCCACAGCCATCCCTAACAGCTCAACAGGTGCCAGACTGAGGGGTGGCACTTGCACACACTGTACCCACCTGTGTATGTGTATGTGTGCGTGTGCGTGTGCGTGTGTGTGTGTGTGTGTGTGTGTGTGTGTGTGTGTGTGTGCGTGTGTGTGTGTGCGTGTGTGCGCGCATGCGACTTAGCGGTTGTCAGTGTGTCTTTTTTTGTGTCTTTCTATCAGTCCAGGTGGGCAAAATGCATTGGAACAGCAATCATTGCAAGCATTAAATTACATTAGACGCAAGTATGTATGAGATTGCCCTATGGTTTTTTTTAAAAAGTATAACCGAGTAAAATGTAAAAAACCCGGCCAAAAGTTGCTTTTATGTTGATCATTTATCTACATAATGCCATCTCTAGCCTTGTCAGTCAGAAGTATTGTCTGGAAAGGCAAGACAAGGCAAGGCAAGGCAAGGCAAGTTTATTTGTATAGCGCATTTCATACACAGGTGCAACTCAATGTGCTTCACAAAAAATAAACAAATGCAAAAAGAAAGGAAACAAGGAAGAAAGAACGAAAGAAATTAGAGTCAAAGAACATTTAGAACATTAAGATAAAAACTTATGGTAAAAACTTATGGTGACACGAGACAACTTTTATTTTGTTTATTCAAAGCAGGTTTAAGCATCCAGTGGCATAGACATAAACTTAAATTAAACAGTGCTCTCCGCCATCCTCCTCCATGACTGAGGTACCCTGAGCAT
>NC_085877.1:13889205-13896705 GCF_034702125.1 Engraulis encrasicolus | reverse complement strand
TGAACCAAACAGACATTGTGAAAATTGTAAGCAATCAGAGGAAACGTTTCAGTCCATGCAAACGGCAGTTTTGTGATTAAAAAATAAGTAATTGAATATGCATAAATGAAAATGTTGGTAGGCTACTCGTGCGAGTGATTATTATTGGCTGTATGCACGCGCCAGTTACCAGTGGCAACATGGACGCTCACTCCCAGTCAGCCGAGCAGGAATGCCGAGTCAACTTGCTTTCTTAATATGCGCCAAATACAGTGTCAGTGAACGCGTGGTCTTTTGTTGTAGGCCTAGTGTAGGCCATGTTTTAGCATGCCTTCGGTGCTGTCTTAAATGTTAAACATAAAATGACGAAGTTTGTCACTGCATTGCTCGCCAAGGATTACATTTCCAGCAAGGGGTAGCAAGGAGCATAATATGGATTAAAGAAGACGCACACGCTACGTGGAGTTGCCTAAGGTAGGGGCGAAGAGGTTTCCTGTTACTACTTTGTCCGCTGTGACATTTCATGTCCTTCACGTAGGTTCTTAATTCTTGTCACTTTTACTGTAGCCAGTTGTAACTATGCGCGTGCAACCTTTCCTGATTTTATATTGACCGCATGGACATCAGGGGAAATGACATTCTCTTGGAGGGCCGAACAGGCTACTGTTCTTCGGGGTGAACTTATAGCCCATCCTTCTTAACGATAAGGAGTGGCATCTTCACCGGCTCGCGGGGATTTATTTGCACTAACAGTAACGTAACAAATGCGTCCATAGCCGCGCTGACTGCATCCAAACCGTATTCGTTAGTTTTCGCCTTTCTTATCCTCTCACGCCCCTCCCATGCATTTGATCAAAGCACCCAACATCTCTGGTCTAACCGAAAGAAACACAAGGTGCGCTGTCACATGTATGCGTGTGTTTACTTACTATGCGTGCGTAACTAAATTAGGCTACAGCAAATTGCCTCATCCTAGTTGCCTATCCTGGCTATTTATCACGTCCTATTTTGAGTATGAAGGAGGCCACATAGAAAATATCGCTTGCGCACAGGTTCTGTTGTTATTACAGTGGTCTCGGGCTTCGAACGGGTTCGGACACAAACATTTTAATTAGTCTCGGGCTCGGGTCGGGGTTGATTACTTTTCTGTCGGCTGAGGGCCGGGCTCGGACAGAAAAAAACGGCCCGAGCCACGCTCTAGTGTGTGTGTGTGTGTGTGTGTGTGTGTGTGTGTGTGTGTGTGTGTGTGTGTGTGTGTGTGTGTGTGTGTGTGTGTGTGTGTGTGTGTGTGTGCGTGTGTGTGTGTGTGTGTGTGCGTGTGTTTGTGTGTAAAAGTGTGGAGTGTGTGGAGAGAGAGACATAGAGAAAGAGACAGATATAGCTAGCGAGAGAGAGAGAGAGAGAGAGAGAGCGAGAGAGAGAGAGAGAGAGAAGAAGAAGAAGAAGAAGAAGAAGAAGAAGAAGAAGAAGAAGAAGAAGAAGAAGAAGAAGAAGGAAGAATGTAGAAGGAAAACCGTCCTCTAAATGCCATGCACAATGTGGATATCATATCCAAATACAGCTCCAGTCCTCAGAAGAAGAAAAAACTAAACAGGCCAATTTGAAAAAACGGATGTCCATCCAGACATCCAGGAACTCTCAAGTCATCTCACACAGCTAGGGTTGTGGCCACACAGCATGAGTCTCGTTGCCCCCCTTCAAAAACGAAGGGACTTACATAAGACAGCTTCAGAGCAGCTGCTTTCCTCCCAAACGTCCTCTCTCTTTGCTCATATCAAATAGGCAATTACAACGCCAACCACAAGGCCTCACCTCCAGGGAGCTCACTGAGCCAGAGTAAACTGAACGGAGTGATTCACTTACTTGCAGCCCAGCCCAGCCCAGCACATGATGGTGTGCCCAGACGGTAGTAACTAGGCAAAATTTAATTAATCCCGTTGCCACAGCATACACCCTATTTTCAAACATTGTTATTAGATGCTATTCTTGGCCATAATTACGGTTAGGTTTAGGTTTAGAAATATGCACTTCTCCTAACAATAATTAATCTTCCAGTCTGTGATTATGTGTGATTTCCAGTGCAACATTGTGTCAAGTGATACTGTCCCGTTGTCCGAAGTGACTGCAAGTCTTCCTGGATAATAGCATCGCCTGCATGCATTGAAATATAGCCTATAGTGATAGGTATGAGCATTTGTATAACTGGCAACAGGCAATGGTGAATTCATTTGTAACAGGCAATAATGATGCAATAGTTTATGTTAAACTAGGAATATTTTGAAAATAATTTATATAGACTAATAGCAAGTCATAATTAATGACATATAGCATTCTCAGAGAGGACTTTGGCAGTGATTAGCAACATTTTCAAAAATCAATATGTAAATGACCCTGCACAACAAATGAAAAGGATACCCCTGATTTTATTGAAGCCGTAACCTTAATTAGGTTCAGTTTAATGTGAAATGGCATGTAACATTATCTACACTGTGCAATAGGATCAGGGTCAGGGTTAGGTATGCACAGTGCAAATTCATAGCATTACATGTTGATACAATGTAGATACAAACCCATAAAATAAAGTGATCTCCAGGAATATTTGAAAATTACCTCATTAAAGCATGTACTTAAATATATATACAGTATATATGGATGCCGGAGGTGAGCGGACAGCAGAAAAGACAGCACCATTAATGCAAATACAATACAGTACGAGTAAACTTGTGTGGGTGAAATGTGAATATTTGCACCGACAGTAAAGTCAAGTCTCATTAATAGGATGAAAGATAGACATGGCTGCCAGGGGAGAAGAGAGCAGAGTAAAAGTCATGAGGGTTATTGTGTGTGGTATATACTGTATATCCATAATGTATACATGTATGATGATGGCTGGTGTTTCCAGACGTGTGATGCGTGAGCCAATTCAGCATGTAATGCTTTGCAACTTGGTTTTTTTTAAACTTTTAAACGTGCCTTGGCGCATTGATACACTAGAGTTATGCGGTCAGAAAAGTAGGACTAGAGTAGGTGTGCATATACAGTAGGGAGGTAATCAACGCTCCATTTAACACATCACAATGGGAAATTCCACCCTTTGTGGATTTTCAATACTTGCAAATCACACATTTAAAATGTGGATATTCAAAATGAAAGTAGAGTCGAGTCTCGTTAAAAGACGGACTGAGATGCAGAAGCATGGCTGCCAAGGTGCGCACAGGGCAGAGGAGAAGTCGTTAGGCCAAACTGAAGCAGATGGCATGGCGTTTCCCCTTCCTCCTTCACTGTCAACAGCACACACCACCCAAATGTCTCTGGTCATTTCATTTCACCCTGACATGGCCTCGAAACATGTCCAGGCAACTCCACAGATCAAAACAGGTCGCCATGTTTGATGCCATGTAGGACTAAAGGTCGGATCAACTGGACGTGAATGCTCAAGATGAGAGAACACATGGCGCAGTGCACTGACAGTGTCAATTGCACAAATGCTAGATTGCTTGCATGTACAAAAACACAAATGCCTGCACATACACGCACGCACACACACACACACACACACACACACACACACACACACACACACACACACACACACACACACACACACACACACACACACACACACACACACACACACACACACACACACACACACACACACACACACACACACACACACAGTGATACATAGCTTCGCAAAATGAGGAACACAAGATAGGCTAACAGGAATACAAATTTACATCAGCATATAAACACCAGTGAGACACTGGAAAAAAATTGAGAGTGACTGGCTGGTAAATTCATTATGAAATTATTATAATTTACTATCAAGAGGCTTGTGAATTTCTCCATTTGTTTGTGAGTGGCTGGTAAAGGTTAGCAACTTGCAGATTGAATTGCTCCTCTTGACATGCAAGTGCAGACTACCTGTATGACACACAAGTGCACACTGTGACAAGCATACAAGCACACACGCACACGCATGCGCATGTGCATCCGCACACAAACACACACACACACACACACACACACACACACACACACACACACACACACTCAGCACACACACTCAGCACACACACTCAGCATGCGCACACACACACACACACACACACACACACACACACACACACACACACACACACACACACACACACACACACACACACACACACACACACAGTCATACACCCACTTCCCAACAGTTATGCATGCATAAATGCATTAACACAAGGGGAAAAAGTCTTTTCAGATTTCAGTTTACCCATAGTCCATATATTAAGTATTTTCATCGTTCTACTTCTTACTTAATCCAGCAATGTTCTGCTTAGGCTACAGTATGCAAATACAGGCCAGCTCAACAGTGGATGCATTAGTGAATCAGGAAATAAAAGCATTTGTGCAAGAAACATGACAAAAGTAGGAATTTTAGGAGATTTTTATTGTGCTGGCTATTGTGTAAAATATATAAATATAAATAGGCTATAAATAGTTTTAGTAACATATATGAATACTACAACATAGATCTTTTTTGCTCCGATTTCACTATCAAAGTAATATAGTGTCAAACTAAAGTTCATTAGTGCCCTATCTGAAAATAGAATTCAGTTGCCTATGCATGCATACATCTTCGCTCTTGCTGGAGAACGGGCTTCTCATGATCGTGAGTTTCACGCAGGAGTACCACTGTCCGCGTGGTGAACCGATCATAAAGTGCTTTACAGGGTCGATGGCGACGATAGGTTCTGATCAGGGTCGATGGTGGGTACGAGCAAGAAAGTGAGTTTCTGCCTTGGAGCAGGTGAGCGGGTAATAAATGCGGTGTAGTAGATAATTGAAGGGCGTGCCAGCTGTCATTGCACTTACGAATCCGTCGAATGATGGCTGAGCGGAGAATGAGAATTAGGTGGATAGGTGGGCGTGCCTGTTTTAACACGCAGAAAATAGACGAATGACAGACAAGCAGGGTGTTCATTTAGACCTGTCAAATTTCATTACGCTTCTCCCAAACTTTTGTTTTTTAACAAAACGTGCATTTAATTCTAAGGTAGGCCTAGCTGACCGCATGGCCGTCATATTTTGTTTTTGGAGTCACCGTTTCGGGACAACTGAGGCGCAGCATTCTGGGTAATATGCAGTGCCAGTACCCACTCAGCTTGGTACAGCCGGGACTCTCTAATTCGACGCCCTTTCGGTACGGCTTGTGCCATACGACCCTAACCCTAACCCTTACCTTAACCCTAAACCTAAACCTAACCCTAACCCTAACCCTAACCCTAACCCTAACCTTAACCCTAAACCTTACCCTAAGCCTAAATTGCTTGTTTGAAATGTTTGATTACCATGTGACATACCACGTAAGTACCGAAAGGGCGTCAAACTAGTGAGTTCCCGGTACAGCCAGACAAAAAAACGAGAGCTGGTTTTCGAGCTGTGCCGTGCCGTACTTAGCGCTTTGAAAAGCAATAATCAGAGTGTGAGTTGTGCAGTGTGGAGCTGTACCGGGTAGAAAATGGGCAGTGAAAACAATTCAGGTGTGACTGCATGCATATGATTAAACATACATAAGTGCTCAAAAACAGACACAAACACAGACAAACAGACCCCCCTTCCCACCCCCGAACACAGCATACAGCACATCAAGCACAACAGGCTCACAAATATGTGCATGGAACAGCAAGAAAAGGAATGCAAACACAACACAAACAAGACCAAAACAAACACACATGTAATTATGTAAAATGCAATTATACAAAACCTCTACAGCCATGCATGTACTGTATGTTTAGCAGCCAGAACACATATGCAAACACAATACACGGCAGGCAAATCACCAACTCACTCAACTCAGCTCAACTCCCTCGCTGGGCTCAAATTAGTAATTAAGCAGTGCTGTCCCCCATCCTCCTCCAAGACTGAGGTACCCTGAGCATGGTACCATCCTACCACACTACTGCTTTGGGGCACCATTGGGGGCTGCCCCTGATTTGCACGGGTGAGGCATAAATGCAATTTTGTTGTGTGCAGTGTGCACTTGTTTGCTGTGGAGTTCTGTATCAAAATGATTATGGGAGTTGAAATTTCTCAGGTGGACTTTCACTTTCATTTCACAAATTACACGACTATCGCCCATGATTCTCGGCTGAAACCGCCCGTAACCAAAATCGGTCATACACCCCCTCCCCAGGAGCATTGCGAGTGTCATTTATTTTCTTCTGGGCGGCGTTCTAAGAAACAAATTTGCAGGTTGGAAGAGTACCCAATAGCAAATTGAAGATATCAAACATGTTTTTGCTATCATGTAATCAAACATGATTTGAACACTCGAAAATGTTTAAAAAGTGTTTACGACTGGAAAAATTATTGTCAATTGCGATCGCACAACTCAGTGTCAAAATCTCTCAGCTGTACACATACACGCACACACACACACACACACACACAGAGACACACACACACACACACACACACACACACACACACACACACACACACACACACACACACACACACCACACACACACACACACACACACACACACACACACACACACACACACTCGACAGAGCTAGAAGCAAAATCCTTTCAAAGAATATCTGCCACAAAAACATGGCAAGGTAAGAGGGGTAAATGCATCACTCCTCCCAAAACATCCACAATGTCCAGAGAGAGAGAGAGAGAGAGAGAGAGAGAGAGAGAGAGAGAGAGAGAGAGAGAGAGAGAGGGAGAGAGAGACGGAAGACTAAACCACTCAAGACTGAAGGCTTTGCACGGAGCTATATAAAGTTGGAAAAGTTGCGAGTTGCACTTTAAAAACACTGAGTCAGTGGAAAGAGAGCTCTCTAAATATGTTAGCCTGAATTAGCCCATATTGCCTTGGCCACTGAGAGCGAGAGAGATTAGAGAGAGAGAGAGAGAGAGAGAGAGAGAGAGAGAGAGAGAGAGAGAGAGAGAGAGAGAGAGAGAGAGAGAGAGAGAGAGAGAGAGAAAGAGCGACAGCCAGGGAGGGCAGGCAGCGGATTAAAGACAAGGGAAAATGATAGATGTATCCTTTTACCCAGGGGAGGGGTCAAGGAACAGAGGAGAAGGGATGAGAGGGACTGATGGAGGGGATGTACTAAAGAACAGACAGCTCAGAGGAAAATTAAAAAGAGGTAAAGAAGTGAGGCAGGCAAGGGAACAGAAACAGAGAGGGTAATAGGGGGATAGTTATGGTGCCATTCTAGTTATTTGCTTCTAAAATATGGGTTGTTGTCCTGCTTCAGCACCCATCCTTTTATTGTGTGCTTTAACTGTGTGAAAGACTTCCTCATATTTTTTCTGTAAAATGTCTCAAGAATCTTGTGATGTCATTGACACCAAGGTAGCTCCATAAAATGATGCTCTCGCCCCCATATTAAAAGAGGAGATGAGGTTTTCCTGAAGGTGTGGTTTTCCAATATACCTCCCAACATGACATTTGTATTCCCCTAAACAATTCAACTTTGGTTTCAACTTGGGTGTAAAGAGTACTTAGCAGT
>NC_085877.1:13887189-13889105 GCF_034702125.1 Engraulis encrasicolus | reverse complement strand
GGTGCAGTAATAATGGAAACATATGGTCAGTAATTCCGATTGCACCGTTAACTAAGGTCTGATTCATATATGATCGGAAAGATATGGTATGATCTTTTTCCGCAATGTTAACACATGATTTATTTGTAGAGAGTTACTTGTGCACAATCCCTGGTGCTGAACAAAAAAAAGTGAATCTGAGGAAGACCGAGAGGTCGAAACATCATTGCCAATGAATGAATAAATAAAAAGAAGAAAAAATAACTTCAAGAAGAAAAATCCAAAGAAGTGTGCGAACCTTTTTTTCCAAATAACACATGATTTATTAACATTTGGATCTCACACCCTTAATTAACCCCTGATGTATCACATTTACTTCATAGTGAATCATTATTATTCCAATCATGAGTCATTCATCATTATGTATTGATTATAGGCATTACTGCATACATGAATCACATGTTTATTCACTATTAATCAGTCATTACTTCAGACATTATTCCATCATTACTCATGTAACCTTATTGTAAAGTGTTACCATGGACTTTATATCAGAGGGTTGCATGTTCTAATTCCATCCTTCCACTCCCTCCCTCACTCCATGGCTTGAGCAAGGTACCTACCACAAACTGACCCAGGGATCGTAACCAATACCCTGCAAATAACTGTGAGTCACTTTGGATAAACATGTCAGCTGAGTGTAATACTATAATGTAGGTAATGTATTGTAATGTAAGAGATGTATCGGAAGCAATCATGTTACAGTGTTTCCTACCGACCATTTGTTAGTCAATGTGGTGGGGGTTAGTCAGTGTCAGAGACTTTAGAAATAACACTCACAATACAAAATCTTAATCTTTTCTGGAGATTTAGGAAGGTGTTGTCAAGGCTCATGGGGTGACATAAAGGCTCAGGGAGTACGCGAGACAAAATATATCGGTATACTGTTTAAAACTATTGGCCCTCACTGTTGGCAATCACCAGAAAACACCCATTTGAGCTGGTGCAACATTGCCAACTGAAGAAAAACTGCTTTATTAAAACATACTTCTTCTAACCAGCCTTGTAGCTGCCTGATAAGATATTAGGATGACACCAATTGCACTACTTATCTTACAAATCTACTCTTCGAAATCTACTCGCTTCAATTAGCAATAATAATAGAGAGAAATAGTCCAGGACTCTGAACTTGAAAACATGATTACTCTGTGTTGTGACTTCTGTGGAAATCTAGCATGTAATTTGGGCTGTGCTTTTGGCTGTAGTGTGTGTTTCAGTAGTTACGACACCAAATTTTTCCATGCACCTCAAATTTGTCTCTTGGGTCAGATCATTTATTCAAAACACACAGGCTTACTTATTAGCATATTTTACAGCTTTCTTAATACCAGCAGCATACTTCATCCAGGTGGATAAGGTGATTTTGCGACATTTTAATTACCGTCGCTTCATGTAGCCTAAGCTAATCACATCTGCTTTGACTATGTCGTTCATATAAAAATAAAAATGCTTCCAAAACAAAATTACCTGGCGCTGTGCGATAAATAAGTCTGTGGTGGGTTTTTTTTCCATTGTGGCTGCAAATTGCTACATGCCACCTGTGCGTATTGTGTGATGGTTTCGAATTGGCCTCTTTCAGCAGTTGTAGCCCCAGGGAAGAGGCCTTGGTGTTATTAATTCTACCCCGCAGACAAAAACAATTGGAAATGATTTTGATGTTGCAAATGAAAGATGTCGTCACAGCCATCCCTAACAGCTCAACAGGTGCCAGACTGAGGGGTGGCACTTGCACACACTGTCCCCACCTGTGTGTGTGTATGTGTGCGTGCGTGTGTGCGTGTGTGTGTGTGTGTGTGTGTGTGTGTGTGTGCGTGTGTGCGTGTGTGCGTGCATGCGACTTAGCGGTTGTCAGTGTGTCTTTTTTTGTGTCTTTCTAT
>NC_085877.1:13877189-13879689 GCF_034702125.1 Engraulis encrasicolus | reverse complement strand
GCATGGGTCTTGTGCCCCCCTTCAAAAACGAAGGGACTTACATAAGACAGCTTCAGAGCAGCTGCTTTCCTCCCAAACGTCCTCTCTCTTTGCTCATATCAAATAGGCAATTACAACGCCAACCACAAGGCCTCACCTCCAGGGAGCTCACTGAGCCAGAGTGAACTGAACGGAGTGATTCACTTACTTGCAGCCCAGCCCAGCCCAGCACATGATGGTGTGCCCAGGCGGTAGTAACTAGGCAAAATTTAATTAATCCTGTTGCCACAGCATACACCCCATTTTCAAACATTGTTATTAGATGCTATTCTTGGCCATAATTACGGTTAGGTTTAGGTTTAGAAATAGGCACTTCTCCTAACAATAATTCATCTTCCAGTCTGTGATTATGTGTGATTTCCGGTGCAACATTGTGTCAAGTGATACTGTCCCGTTGTCCGAAGTCTTCCTGGATAATAGCATCGCCTGCATGCATTGAAATATAGCCTATAGTGATAGGGATGAGCATTTGTATAACTGCCAACAGGCAATGGTGAATTCATTTGTAACAGGCAATAATGATGCAATAGTTTATGTTAAACTAGGAATATTTTGAAAAATGTAAGACTATAATTTATATAGACTAATAGTAAGTCATAATTAATGACATATAGCATTCTCAGAGAGGACTTTGGCAGTGATTAGCAACATTTTCAAAAATCAATATGTGAATGACACTGCACAACAAATGAATAGGATACCCCTGATTTTATTGAAGCCGTAACCTTAATTAGGTTCAGTTTAATGTGAAACGGCATGTAACATTATCTACACTGGGATAGGATCAGGGTCAGGGTTAGGTATGCACAGTGCAAATTCATAGCATTACATGTTGATACAATGTAGATACATTAAGAAAACAGACCCATAAAATAAAGTGATCTCCAGGAATATTTGAAAATTACCTCATTAAAGCATGTACTTAAATATATATACAGTATATATGGATGCCGGAGGTGAGCGGACAGCAGAAAAGACAGCACCATTAATGCAAATACAATACAGTACGAGTAAACTAGTGTGGGTGAAATGTGAATATTTGCACCGACAGTAAAGTCAAGTCTCATTAATAGGATGAAAGATAGACATGGCTGCCAGGGGAGAAGAGAGCAGAGTAAAAGTCATGAGGGTTATTGTGTGTGGTACACAGGGCTCTAAATTAACACACGCCAACACGCCAAACAGGGGTGAAAATTCATTTTGGCTAGTAGAAAAAAATACCTACCCGCCAATTTGGCTAGTAGTTCCCGAGTACAGTAAATTATGAACGGTAAACCGCTGCTCTGACGAACGTTAGACGGCGAGATTTCCTACATTACCCATGGACACTAGCGTCACGACGTAGCCTCCCACAGTGGGCTTTCCAGTGCAGCGAGCGGCAACTCCATGCTGTTGCGCGCGCCAGGATTGAAAACATTCTGTCAGCTAAGCTGCGCTCACACTATTCTGACAGGCAGCTCTCCTCCTATGCTCTCGTCGCTTTCGCTACAACCTTTTTAACGTCACTACTGCTATATGAACATTGCTGTAACAGGCTGCATTTTTGAAGCAGCGAGGCCCTGGCCGTTTCAATAACAGGAGTTACGCAGATTATGCATAGAGCTACTTCTGTTCTGTAGACTTATGTTTTGTGCGAGTGATGAGAATGTGGCGGGGGTTAGCGCAAGGTTCTGTGCGTTGGTGTAACCGTAATAATAGTGACGTTAAAAAATGAGTGGCTGTGGAACGAAATAGCGATAAGGGCAGAGGAGGAGAGCTGACTGTCAGAGTAGTGTGACCGTAGCTGTCAGTTCAGTTGTCTTCTGAAATGTTCCGAGTCCTGGCGCAACTAAGTTGGAAAGCCCACGCCATCGGAAAGAAAAAAAAAGCAGCCAACGACGAAGCTGTCGAAGTAACAACGGAAGCGAATATTCCCGAGATAATATTTACTTTCAGTTAAACTAGGCTTCTTGTCATTTTGTTGCGCATGGTAGAGAAGAGCTCCTCCTCTCTCCTCTCATCTCTTCTCCTTCCTTGGGGTGTGCGTAGGCCTATGTGAGGTTTTGTAGTGTTAAGCTGTGTGCTTGGTTACTGTAGGCCTATGTTAAAGGTCTGTTATGTGAGTGGCTTGTGTGATGTGATTCAGCTGTTTTCAGAGGAATTGAACAAAAACTAATCAAATTGATTATGCCTAAGTAATGAAAGTAAAAAATAAAGCAGAAGTTAAAAAATAATGAAAAAAATATATAGCCTGTAATATGCTTATTATGTAGGCATATAGTAGCTTATGCAGGCCTATGGTGTATCTGTGTTGTAGAAATAGTTGAACAAAATGACCATAATTAAAAAAAAAAAACTAGCCTAAAGCATAGTTTATTTTGGCGAGAGAATAAAATGGCTTGTTGAACTTCTGTTTGGCTGGTAAGAAAAAATGTCCACTAGCCAAATTGGCTGGTGGTGGAAAAAGTTAATTTAGAGCCCT
>NC_085877.1:13867189-13874689 GCF_034702125.1 Engraulis encrasicolus | reverse complement strand
CAACATAGATCTTTTCTGCTCCGATTTCAATATCAAAGCAATAAAGTGCCAAACTAAAGTTCATTAGTGCCCTATCTGAAATTAGAATTCAGTAGCCTATGCATGCATACATCTTCGCTCTTGCTGGAGAACAGGCTTCTCATGATCGTGGGTTTCACGCAGGAGTACCACTGTCCGCGTGGCGAACCGATCATGAAGTGCTTTACAGGGTCGCTGGACCGACTGCGCTCGAGGAGCACAAGTTAAAAGGTAAGGCAAGGCCATGGTGCTGAAATTACTGCCAAGCCCGCGGTGTTGGCTATGTTTAAAGGGCAACTCCTGCCAATTTCAATGTGCTGTTGTATTGCTCACGCTAGCCTTGACTTGTCAGTACCCGGTGACACCGCAGTTTTTGGCCCAGCCCTTTCCAAGATATGAGCTATTCTAATGGGGGCAACTTTTGTTTACATTTTTTAAAAAATGAGCATAGGCCTACTCCAAATATTTTCCCAAAAGGTATCACTGTTTGCTAGCTGTCTGCTGATGTTTTATAACCTTTTGGATGTTTTTGGGAATAAATAGAAATGTTTTTTTGAAATGTAAACAAAAGTTGCCCCCATTAGAATAGCTCATATCTCGGACAGGACTGAGCCAAAAAATGCGGCTTCACTGGGTACTGACAAGTCAAGGGTAGCGTGAGCAATACAACAGCACATTGAAATTGGCAGGAGTGTCCCTGATGATTCTTGGGCTCGGAAATACGGGGCTCAAACTGAGAGCTTGGCCATTTACCAGTGCCCACAAATATGTGCGAGCTCTGAGTGGACAACCCCTGGGCCGGTTATTGGGAGAGCGAGCAGAACAGAGGAGTGAGGGTGGAATCTTGGATAAAAAAACCAAGATGGCGAAGATAGACCTGATCAGGGTGGATGGTGGGTACGAGCGAGAAAGTGAGTTTCTGCCTTGGAGCAGGTGAGCGGGTAATAAATGCGGTGTAGTAGATAATTGAAGGGCGTGCCAGCTGTCATTGCACTTACGAATCCGTCGAATGATGGCTGAGTGGAGAATGAGAATTAGGTGGATAGGTAGGCGTGCCTGTTTTAATACGCAGAAAATAGACGAATGACATACAAGCAGGGAATAGAGTGCAGGTGTTCATTTAGACCTGTCAAATTTCATTACGCTTCTCGCAAACTTTCGTTTTTTAACAAAACGTGCATTCAATTCTAAGGTAGGCCTAGTTGACTGCATGGCCGTCATATTTTGTTTTTGGATTCACCGTTTCGGGACAACTGAGGGGCAGCATTCTGGGTAATATGCAGTGCCAGTACCCACTCAGCTCGGTACAGCCGGGACTCTCTAATTCGACGCCCTTTCGGTACGGCTTGTGTCATACGACCCTAACCCTAACCCTTACCTTAACCCTAAACCTAACCCTAACCCTAACCCTAACCCTAACCCTAACCCTAACCTTAACCCTAAACCTAACCCTAACCATAAATTGCTTGTTTGAAATATTTGATTACCATGTGACATATCACGTAAGTACCGAAACGGCGTCAAACTAGTGAGTTTCCCGGTACAGCCAGCCGAAAAAACGAGAGCTAGTTTTCGAGCTGTACCATGCCGTACTTAGCGCTTTGAAAAGCAATAATCAGAGTGTGAGTTGTGCAGTGTGGAGCTGTACCGGGTAGAAAATGGGCAGTGAAAACAATTCAGGTGTGACTACATGCATATGATTAAACATACATAAGTGCTCAAAAACAGACACAAACACAGACAAACAGACCCCCCTTCCCACCCCCAAACACAGCATACAGCACATCAAGCACAACAGGCTCACAATTATGTGCATGGAACAGCAAGAAAAGGAATGCAAACACAACACAAACAAGAGCAAAACAAACACACATGTAATTATGTAAAATGCAATTATACAAAACCTCTACAGCCATGCATGTACTGTATGTTTAGCAGCCAGAACACATATGCAAACACAATACACGGCAGGCAAATCACCAACTCACTCAACTCAGCTCAACTCCCTCGCTGGGCTCAAATTAGTAATTAAGCAGTGCTGTCCCCCATCCTCCTCCAAGACTGAGGTACCCTGAGCATGGTACCATCCTACCACACTACTGCTTTGGGGCACCATTGGGGGCTGCCCCTGATTTGCACGGGTGAGGCATACATGCAATTTTGTTGTGTGCAGTGTGCACTTGTTTGCTGTGGAGTTCTGTATCACAATGATAATGGGAGTTGAAGTTTCTCAGGTGGACTTTCACTTTCATTTCACAAATTACACGACTATCGCCCATGATTCTCGGCTGAAACCGCCCGTAATCAAAATCGGTCAAACACCCCCTCCCCAGGAGCATTGCGAGTGTCATTTATTTTCTTCTGGGCGGCGTTCTAAGAAAGAAATTTGCAGGTTGGAAGAGTACCCAATAGCAAATTGAAGATATCAAACATGTTTTTGCTATCATGTAATCAAACATGATTTGAACACTCGAAAATGTTTAAAAAGTGTTTACGACTGGAAAAATTATTGTCAATTGCGATCGCACAACTCAGTGTCAAAATCTCTCAGCTGTACACATACACGCACACACACACACACACACACACACACACACACACACACACACACACACACACACACACACACACACACACACACACACACACACACACACACACACACACACACACACACACACACACACACTCGACAGAGCTAGAAGCAAAATCCTTTCAAAGAATATCTGCCACAAAAACATGGCAAGGTAAGAGGGGTAAATGCATCACTCCTCCCAAAACATCCACAATGTCCAGAGAGAGAGAGAGAGAGAGAGAGAGAGAGAGAGAGAGAGAGAGAGAGAGAGAGAGAAAGAGAGAGACGGAAGACTAAACCACTCAAGACTGAAGGCTTTGCACGGAGCTATATAAAGTTGGAAAAGTTGCGAGTTGCACTTTAAAAACACTGAGTCAGTGGAAAGAGAGCTCTCTAAATATGTTAGCCTGAATTAGCCCATATTGCCTTGGCCACTGAGAGCGAGAGAGATTAGAAAGAGAGAGAGAGAGAGAGAGAGACAGAGAGAGAGAGAGAGAGAGAGAGAGAGAGAGAGAGAGAGAGAGAGAGAGAGAGAGAGAGAGAGAGAGAGAGAGAGAGAGAGAGAGAGAGAGAGAGAGAGAGAAAGAGCGACAGCCAGGGAGGGCAGGCAGCGGATTAAAGACAAGGGAAAATGAGAGATGTATCCTTTTACCCAGGAGAGGGGTCAAGGAACAGAGGAGAAGGGATGAGAGCGACGGATGGAGGGGATGTACTAAAGAACAGACAGCTCAGAGGAAAATTAAAAAGAGGTAAAGAAGTGAGGCAGGCAAGGGAACAGAAACAGAGAGGGTAAGGGGAATAGTTATGGTGCCATTCTAGTTATTTGCTTCTAAAATATGGGTTGTTGTCCTGCTTCAGCACCCATCCTTTTATTGTGTGATTTAACTGTGTGAAAGACTTCCTCATATTTTTTCTGTAAAATGTCTCAAGAGTCTTGTGATGTCATTGACACCAAGGTAGCCCCATATAATGATGCTCTCGCCACCATATTAAAAGAGGAGATGAGGTTTTCCTGAAGGTGTGGTTCTCCAATATACCTCCCAACATGACATTTGTATTCCCCTAAACAATTCAACTTTGGTTTCAACTTGGGTGTAAAGAGTACTTAGCAGTAATTCTGTGAAGCTACAAATGCTTTTTCGCAAACCTCAAAGGTTTTGCAAACCTCATTTTTATGACTGAAACCCCATTATTTTTCGGGTAGAATGAATGAATTATTCATCATCGGAGATGGTGGCTTGTTCCCAAGATTGTTCCCATGACTTTGAAATCCCTCAAACTGTGTAATAGTCTTGTTTGCCTGAACTTCTCTAATAAGCTTTTTAAGGATGCTTAGCCAAGGATGTACTTACAGTCGGTCCCCCTACAATGCACACCCTTTACCGAGGTAATGCCACGTCATCCACCTCGGTACGTACCGGGCCTAGCTGCAGTGTACCCAAACAACCGCCGGGTGGCACTTGGGAGCGCTTGGAATGTTTTAGACGATGCTGACGGCATATTAATATATGCTCATATTCACCAGCACGCACCGATTCAGCGGATAACAACATGCCTATAAATTGTGTGAGAACACCTCCAGGAAGTAGGAGTCATAAAAAGAATAGCCTAAATAATGTAATGAATTTTCTTTTTTTTTTTAAATGATGATCGGATGAATTGCATTAATGTGCAAGCTCTGACAAAATGTAAATTGAGTGTAGCCAGAAGCCATACCGATTCTCGCATCGCAAGATTTGAAACGTCTAATATTGCAACTTCAGACTTGTTGTCTGGATGTGGATACTTTTTCGTTTGGTAAAAATTACTGAGAGTGCAATACACCTCACCACAGTAACCTAACAGCGCTTCGTTTGAGCGTGTAAGCGTTGGCTATTTATCTCACATCGCCAACAGCTGGGGCGATAACCTAACCTACACTTCCCTAATGAATTTAATTTTGTCACATTGGCAAAAATTAGCAAGCGACTGATATTGCTGTTTTCGTGCTCAAATTAAGTGTAACCAACTGTCGGGTTATGTGTCGCAGGTGAGAAAGTGCGCATTTTTCCAGCGACACCTCTCCTTGTTACCAAATACCCTGGAGAGTACTGTACACCACAAATACGCCAAGACATAAATATTGAGTTTTAAAATAATATTTATTAACTAACAGAAATCTAAAAGAGTCCCGGGGCACCCCAAATCTATACAAGTCCGAAATTCCAAATTTCCTTGGAGATCCCCCCACAGTCATCCGTTCCGAAGGAGGCGGAGGAGCGGTGGCCAGGTCTCCATCCATTGCCAGGCTGGGGAGACAGGAAGAGCCCGGTGACAGTAGGCTTGTTTCCATAGGCAGTCCAAATGACACTCACTTCCATAATTAAGTAGGCTACGCAGGTAATCGCTGCACTTATTCCACGTGATTTACAACACTGCACTCGCTAGTCTAGGTTAAACGTTAGGGGTGAAGTTGCTCAGCACTCGCACACGGCACGGCTCACTGCAATGTGTGCTGCGATTCAAGGCCAGCGGTGTTAAAAGTGAGTCCAAGTACAACTGGGTTTGGAGAGAGAGAGAGAGGGGGGGGGGGAAATATATGCTGGGAAATATAGGCCTATGCAATGTCATCTCATAATCATGGAGTTCCTCATGCGATTTCATCTGGGTCAGTCAGAAATGCATGCACCTTGCGCACCGGGAAGTGTGTTTTTTCAAGCAAGAAAACTGGTTCATCATATGCATGGCTTAAACTGACTTTAATGTTTGCCAACGTGCTATAGTTTTCCTCTCATAATAGCACCTGGCGACTGTGACCACAGTTAGATGACCTCGCGCGCGTAAACCCATTAAAATATAGCCTAGCCTTCTGTGGCTATTCAGAGCAATATGAACCAATCAGGTCGGCGTTGCTATTAAGCAAAATACATCCCTGATGTCTACTTAACTAAAATAAGATGCATTTGTCTAATATTTGGAGACATCGCCTTGCTCTTTCTGCGGGGAATTAAGCGCCTCTCTCCCTCGCTCTCTCTCTCTCTCCCTCTCTTCGCCCACACACACACACACACACACACACACACACAGTTTGGAGAGGACGCATTTAAACTGTAACCAGTTTAGGCAGTAGGGGAGAGCAGGGACTCATGAAACTCGGGACGAATGAAACACTGCGATTTACTCGAAAACTTTAACATATCCGAAAGTATGAAAAGTCAAAGTTGTCAGGTTTACAGGCAAAAGGGATTTTAGTGTCAGTAGACACTGTTCGGGACGAATGAAACACCCGTTTCATCCGTCCCTCCTCGCCCATGGACTTAAAGCAGGATCAAAATAAAATGGGAGCACTTGAGATGACTATGTTCCAACTTGTCTTGAGCACCGTCGTAGCGCAACAAATCATTATCGTAAACATAGCCTAGATAATTGGAAATTACAAAAAATAGGCTACATTTTATAGACTTTGGCTATAGGCTAAGCCGACTCCTCTACCTGTTTGAATTAGTGCAGCCTTACAGGGAGGACGTTAATTTTGGCATAGGTCAACTGCAAGAGACTACTAATTTGTGACTTGACGTGATGTGTGAATAATTAGGCTACGATATGCAACAGGCATATTTAGCCGCACTCAGTCATTCATTGGGTGAATGTCCCGACCCTGTGTGTCCGCGTGCATGCATGGGGTGGGGAAAAATACATCAAGCGTGCCATCACCACCCATCCCCCCCGGACCCACGAAACCCACTGAAGATCCAAGCAATTGTAGTCTGTCAGTATTTTAGTGTGGGCCCAGGTAGTTGAATTCCTGCATGGCCTGGTTATCTCAATAGTGCCAAGAAGATGTTTGCCCTCAGGCTAGTGTGTTCATAAAGCGCATGTTCGATTTGCTGTAATAGGCTACGATCAGTAAGCCTCAACTGTCGTGTCTTTTCCTTCTTTCGACATTTTGTAAAATAGGCCCACGTTAAAGCCTAAATACGATAATAGGCCTAAATAAGGCTAATAAAGTGAGCTAAATAAGTCAGGCCTAAATAAAGTTGTTTTAGCCTATGACCTCAGGCAATGCAGAAATTTGCGGAGGGATTTTGGATATCTTGGCCTATAGGCTACCGATGGCTTTATGAACTTCATGACTGGGCTACAAGATAGTCGGGTAAACATATTGACTTGTAGACCACCAACATCTGATGCTGAAGTGGGGGAGGGTGTTTTTTTTCACTTCAAATGTTCCCCGACACACACACACACACACACACACACACACACACACACACACACACACACACACACACACACACACACACACACACAGAGATACGCGCTAATCGCTCTCTCTCTCTCCGTCTCTCCCTCTCTTTCTCATTGTTGCTATACGTGCATCTGGATAGGCATAGGCAGTGTGGTCACCCAGCACATTTTCATAGAAATGCTGTGGGTTTTTTTTTAATGAAATCTTTATTCAGTTATTTGTGAACAGTCTCTGCGTTTCACTTTCGATGTTGCGTCACCGTGGACAAGTGTCTGCTCGAAAACTTAATGCAAAGCGGCTAAAATGTTCAGAACGTGTTGAACTTTTCAGAACATGAATGTTTGTCTGTGGGGGATGGGTGGGTTACAGCAGTGCAGTGCAGTGCACGGGACTGCACAGCCTTTTGTGACATGTCGTGGCGCGACAGGTTATCCAGCCTCCGAAGGAGTCATAGTTCCCCAGTCATAGCCTACTGTTGGTTCGCATCTCCACCGAAGCAACTGAATTTGCAGTCCTAATCACAGATGATTAGCCACACCTGGTGTAACAGATGTATTGTCATGTGTGCATCACATCCCCAGTTAACCGGAATCCCGTCGATCGCGCACAACAGCGCATTGAAATGATGAAATGTTCACAAGCACCAATACAAAAAGAAACGTCTTCAACCTATTAGTCC
>NC_085877.1:13857189-13862189 GCF_034702125.1 Engraulis encrasicolus | reverse complement strand
GAGAGAGAGGGAGAGGATGTGTGTGTGTGTGTGTGTGTGTGTGTGTGTGTGTGTGCACGTGTGTGTGTGTGTGTGTGTGTGTGTGTGTGTGTGTGTGTGTGTGTGTGTGTGTGTGTGTGTGTGTGTGTGTGTGTGTGTGTATGTGTGTGTGTGTGCATGTGTGTGTGTGAGTTCATGTGCGTGTGCGTGCATGCTTGTGAGAGAGAGAGAGAGAGAGAGAGAGAGAGAGAGAGAGAGAGAGAGAGAGAGAGAGAGAGAGAGAGAGGGAGGATGTGTGTGTGTGCGTGCGTGCGTGCCTGCGTGCCTGCGTGCCTGCGTGCCTGCGTGCCTGCGTGTGTCTTCAGCACTGCTTCAGCTACTCTATATGCAGCAATCTCATTTTAATGTAGGCACACAGTCTAGGCAAGCAAGGCCTGCCCGGCCATCTGAGCTCATTTGGATGCCTGCTCTCTCCACTACACAACGCAGTGAGGGGCTGCCCACTGTGTGAACTCCACTCCAAGTCTTGTGCACACACACACAAGCACACACACACACACACACACACACACACACACACACACACACACACACACACACACACACACACACACACACACACACACACACACACACACACACACACACACACACACACACACACACACACACACACACACACACTCACATTTAAACACACAAACAAACACAAGCATGCACGCACACGCACATGAACGCACACACGCACATGCACACGCAAACGCACATGCACACTTACACAAACACACACACACACACACACACACACACACACACACACACACACACACACACACACACACACACACACACACACACACACACACACACACACACACACACTGCCAGCACAATAAAATTCTCGCAAAATGCCCACTTTTGGCATGTTTTACTGCGCAAATGCTTTTGTTTCTTGATGCACTAATGCATCCGCTGTTCAGCAGTTCTCTATTTGCATAGCCTAAGCAAAACCTAGCTGGATTAAGTATTACATTATTACATTACATTATATTGCATTTGGCAGACGCTTTATAACCAAAGCGACTTTCAAAAGAGGACATATTCAAGCCAACATCACAAGCAAATACAATGTGCACAGGAGATCTACAGAACAATAAATGCAGTTGCAGAGGGGTTAGTTTTTTTTTTTTTTAATTTAATTTAAAGAGTAAATAACGAGTACACACACACAAACTAACTAAACTAAACATCATGTCAGGAGTCTGCCCTGGGGCAAGGCCAGTTCAAGCATTAGTCTAGTAGATTCTCTCGGAAGAGGAAGGTCTTCAGTTGTTTCTTGAAGGCTGCAAGAGATGTGCTTAGTCTTGCTGCCTCTGGGAGACCGTTCCACCACTTGGGTACCACAACGGAGAACAATCTTGACTGGGAGTACCTAGAGCGACTGGATGGCAGAGCCAGACGGCTTGTGCTGGATGAGCGCAGTTCTCTTCCAGTAACATAGGGCGTTAGTAGGTCCTTCAGATACGCTGGGGCCGTTCCTGTGATGGTTTTGTAGGCAAGGGTCAATGCCTTGTGCTTGATCCGGGCGGCGATCGGTAACCATGTGTCAATAAATAGAGGAGTAACATGGGTCCTTTTGGGTTGATTGAATATCAACCGTGCCGCCGCATTCTGGATCATCTGCAGAGGTTTTAGCGCACAAGCAGGTAGGCCTGTCATGAGTGAGTTGCAGTAGTCAACGCGGGACAGGACAGTGGCCTGCACCAGTCGTTGTGTAGAATATTGTGTCAGCACAGGTCTGATATTCCGTACGTTGGACATCTGGAATCGACAGGTCCGGGTGACTGAGTCGATGTATTTGGAGCATGACAGCTCATCATCAATCATGACGCCAAGGTTTTGGCGACTTTGTTTGGGGTCACGATGGTGGAGCCTATCTTGAGGTTGATGTTGTCACTGAGCGACTCTTTAGCTGGGATCACCAGGAGCTCTGTCTTGGACAGGTTCAGCTGTAGGTGGTGTGTCCTTCATCCATCTTGACAAATCGGTGAGGCAGGCAGAGATGCGTTCCGAAACCGTGGTGTCATCTGGACGGAACGACAGGTACATCTGGGTGTCATCAGCATAGCAGTGGTAGGAGAACCCATGTGTTTGAATGACACGTCCCTCCCAGGGAGGAGGTGTATATTGCAAACAGAAGGGGGTCCCAGCACTGATCCTTGGGGTTACGGCCTGTGGAGAGGGTGTGAGTCGTAGACAGTTTCCCTTGCCATGACACACTGAAGGTGCGTCCAGAGAGGTAGGAGTTGAAACCCATGAGTGGACAACGCCTGTGATTCCCATGGCTGTGAGTATCCTCAGGAGGATCTTGTGGTTGACTGTGTCAAAGGCTGCAGACAGGTCTAGTAGGATGAGGACCGAGGATAGTCCTTCCGTTCTTGCAGTCCTTAGAGCTTCAGTCACTGAGAGTAACGCAGTTTCAGTTGAATGTCCGCTTCTGAAACCAGATTGTTTTGGGTCCAGTAATCCGTTCTGGTTTAGGAAGTGGGTGACCTGCTTTGCAACTGCCCTTTCTAGCGTCTTGGATAGGAAGGGAAGCAGTGAGACAGGTCTGTAGTTTTCGACATGAGCAGGGTTCAGTGTAGGCTTCTTCAGTAGTGGTGTCCACCCTTGCTTGTTTGAAGGCGGAGGGGGACAGTGCCGGAGGAGAGTGAGGAGTTCATGATGGATGTGATTGCTGGGACCCACTGTTTGGGCAATGTCTTGAAGAAGGTTCGTGGGCACTGGGTCCAGTAGGAAGGTAGTGGAACGGCTTCTTGTGATGAGTTTGGAAACGTCTTCTTCAGAGAGAGCAGAGTGAATTCTTTAAGTGTTGCAGGAGTCGGCGTGTTTTCCCCACGGGGGTGTCTTCTGGGCGGGAGGTCGGCTCACAGAATTGCTTGCTAATATTTGCCGTCTTTTCCGTGAAGAAGGTGGCAAAGTTGTCTGGTTTCAGGTCTGAGGGCGCAGGAGGGGGGGGAGGGTTGAGCAGTGACTTGAATGTAGAAAACAACTTACGTGGGTCTGTAGTGTTGCTGATCTTGTCGTTGTAGTAGGTCGTTTTGGCAGCTGTTACAGAGGCGGAGAAGGAGGCTAGTAGAGTTTTAAGTTTTTCGAGGTCAGATGGGTTGCGGGTTTTGCGCCATTTCCTTTCCGCTGCTCTGAGGGTGGTACGTAGAGCCCGGATGGTCTCTGTCAGCCATGGTCGCGGTTGTGAAGGTCTTGCAGGTTTAGTGACTAGTGGGCACAGGTTGTCGAGACAAGAGGTCAGTGTGGAGCTGAGAGAATCCGTAGCAGTGTCAACATCGAGTGAGGAGAGAACGCTTGCTGAGGGCAAGGCATCTGCCACCACTGATGCGAAGGTAGTGCGTGACAGGTTGCGTAGATTCCGCCTATATGTGACCAAGGGAGGGGGGGTGTGTGTAGGGTTGGGTAGGGAGGTGGTGAAATGGAGGAAAAAATGGTAAGAAGTAGAACGATGAAAATACATAATATATGGACCGTTGGTAACCTGAAAACTGACTTTTTTTCTTGTGTTTATGCGCATAATTGTTGGAAAGAGGCTGGCTGACTATTTTGTATGTGAACATACAGCCTTGTTTGTGTGCGTGCGTGCGTGCGTGCGTGCATGCATTCGTGCGTGCGTGAGTGAGTCAGTGAGTGTCAAAGAGAGAGAGAGAGAGAGAGAGAGAGAGAGAGAGAGAGAGAGAGAGAGAGAGAGAGAGAGAGAGAGAGAGAGAGAGAGAGAGAGAGAGAGAGAGAGAGAAGCCTGTGCAACTCTTACTGTAAATGGCACATGCAAACAAGTTCCTCATAGAGTAAGAAATTACGGCTAAAGAATTGTCCTGATATCAAGGGAAATAATGGACGAGGCGTAGCCTCTTAGTACAGATGGAGTCGCCGGTGGGCCTATTCACTATTTGCTGAAAATTCTCAACTACATCATAACAACATTGGTAAAACGTTACAGAGAGCCTTAAGTCAAGTCAAGTCAAGTCTTAAGTAACAGATTAAGACATAGCCATTACAATTTTTGTGACAATATGGTTATGACACAGGCTCTCGCTAAGGGGTTAAGCATAGAACAGCCCAACGGCGCCATCAAATCAGGACACCTCAATGGATGTTTTCCTGCTTATCACCAGGTGGCCAGCGTTTTGAGAACATTTCATTATTCTGTTCGTCGAAGACTTAATGTGACAGTAGATTAGCGATTCAGTCCGTTGCTATGGATACCACTTCCTACTTTTCAAGCAATTGTTGCATGCGGTTCACTTCGCTAGCTTTGATTTCACCAACATGCCATTCATTCTGGGATAATTTGTGACTAGGCTATGGTTTGTTTCGTCATCAGACATTTGGGTTGCAATTGCGTTCATTATTGTGTATTTTCTGCAAGCCTCGAGATGTTTTCACTGCAGTAGATCTATCAAAGAGTGCAGAAACAAAACTTAGAAAAAAAAATGTTTGAATGCCAAGGGTATGTTTTGGTAGTTCATAAGCATGGTTCCCTTAGATACCGTGGACATTCCAAGTGAAGATTCTACGCATGTCTAATTTAGACACATGAATTAGGTGTCCCATTTCAGGGGAATAATGGACCCCTTGTGGGCCAATCAGAACACATTCTTTCTGTTGACTGGGTGATAAGTAAGTTAACCCCTTAGCACAGAGCCTATGTTATAACCTTACCATCAACAAAATTGTAATGGCTGTGTCTTAATCTGTTGCAGCTCTCGGTACTGTCATAGCAATGTTATTATGATGTAGCTGAGTATTTTCAGCAAGTGAATAGGCCCGCCGGCGACCCCACCTGCAGTAAGAGGCTAAACATGTTCCATGTACAGCCACAATTTAACATTTTCATAAGACCCATAGTACAAATTTGGTCCGTTTTTCACAAATAAGATTCCTACACCCATGTAAGTCTTTGGTATCTATATATTTCCAAGATGCAGAAGTGTACAGTATACACATTAGCA
>NC_085877.1:13847189-13854689 GCF_034702125.1 Engraulis encrasicolus | reverse complement strand
TATGAACAAATGCAGTTTAAAACACATGCACTGCACAAACACAAGCACAGGCAATCAGCTATATAGGCTACTGTTTGACTGTTTGCAATATAAACACTGCTTGTCTGACAACAATCATAGTGTACTGCAGTGGTTCTCAAACTTTTTCCATCATTCCCCCCTTCAGAGGGTCTGAATGCTTCCGAGCCCCTCCCGCCCCGAGCAACAGCAGTACTCGTGCAGACTGATTTTGCGATGACTGGTGAGATTAAACAAAGGGGGACTGCAGTCGAAAGCAGATGAATGTTCAAATCCTATGCTATTCAAATTCATGACAATAATATAATGTTGGTGAGGGCTTTAAACCTATTGACTTATTGGCGAGACAGGGAATCATTTTCTTGTGCGAAAAAAAACCCAAAATCAGATGCAACACGCCCCCCCTGAGATGCCTCCGCGCCCCACCAGGGGGGCTTACGCCCCACTTTGAGAAGCACTGGTGTACTGGAACCCACCCACAGAGAGAGAGAGAGAGAGAGAGAGAGAGAGAGAGAGAGAGAGAGAGAGAGAGAGAGAGAGAGAGAGAGATAGATAGATAGATAGATAGATAGATATTGAGAGAAATACGGACCATAGTAAACAAATTCACCGTCAAACACACACAAATACAGAGAGACAGACAGGCGAGAGAGATAAACAAACAAAGATGACAGTTAGATACGTACCCCTTATGCATATGCATAGACAGTACAATACAAACACCCACAAACTGTTTTTTTTTCCTCAGACACATATTTCCCAAACAACACTGCTCGGCACTGCCAGACCTGGGACCTGATTATGATGATGCTGCTGATTACATTACAACAAGTGGTGTGCCAGTGATGATTGGAAGGCATGTGAGAGGGTGTGTGTGTGTGTGTGTGTGTGTGTGTGTGTGTGTGTGTGTGTGTGTGTGTGTGTGTGTGTGTGTGTGTGTGTGTGTGTGTGTGTGTGTGTGTGTGTGTGTGTGTGTGTGTGTGTATATGTATGCCTGTGTGTGCATGCGTGCATGTACAGTATGTGTGTGCGCGTGCGTGTGCATGATTGAAATCACATGAGATGTGACAGCTTTCATATTTCCCTTTTTATATATTTTTTTCCCGTGCTGTCATCCCCAGAAACTGTGTCTCATCAACACCATCCAATCAAAGAGATGCTGTCAGGCAACCACTTCAAACTCTCTCTCTCTCTCTCTCTCTCTCTCTCTCTCTCTCTCTCTCTCTCTCTCTCTCTCTCTCTCTCTCTTTCTCTCTCTCTCTCTCTCTATCTCTTACACACACACACACTAACAAATACAGACACTCCCACCAATACATACACACAATCACACACACAAATGTGCGCACGCACACACACACACACACACACACACACACACACACACACACACACACACACACACACACACACACACACACACACACACACACACACACACACACACACACACACACACACACACACACACACTCACTCACGCACGCACGCACATATGCAAACACACACACACTGTATACACACTCTACACACGCTTTGCAAAATGTGCTTGTGCTGTGTTTATGAGTCTGAAGTAGGCCTTGCATAATGAACTACCAAAAATATCCCAAACACAACAAGCCCAGATGTCCAAGCAGCTCAGCAAGCTAACAAACAAGAAAACAAGTTCGCAAATGAGCAGCACTCTAGTTTGTCTGGAGAAGAAGTCCTTTGTTTGGGCTGTGTGTGTTTGTGTGTGTGTGCGTGTGCGTGTGCGTGTGCGTGTGCGTGTGCGTGTGCGTGTGCGTGTGCGTGTGCGTGTGCGTGCGCATTTGTGTGTGCGTGAGCGCGCGCGAGTGTGTGTGTGTGTGTGTGTGTGTGTGTGTGTGTATGTGTCGGGGGGGCTTGATCTTGTATCAAATTATAAATATATATAATATTTCATAACTGATATACTGTTGATTGTTTTATACCGTGTGTGTGTATGTGTGTTTGTGCCTGTTTGTGCCTGTTTGTGCCTGTGTGTGCCTGTGTGTGCCTGTGTGTGCCTGTGTGTGCCTGCTTGCGTGCGTGCCTATGTGTGTGTGCCTATGTGTGTGTCTGCCTGTGTCTATGTGTTTTTGCCTTTGTGTCTGCGTGCATATGTGGTTGCATCACCCTCCAGCAAAATGTTCTGAATGACAATATTAAGTGCAACCAGATGCAGGACTTCAAAATATGCAGATGGAAGAGTTTGACGGGCAGATCAGACTTTAAGACTTGAGAAGTTGTGATGCCACAGCCTGCTTGACTTTGTTTGTATTCTGGGATATGAAAGTAAAGATGGTAAGACTGGTGCAATCGCTGTAAGCAGCAGGGTCCCTCCCGATTTCATGTGCCAACAGAAGCGCCTGTTTTGGAACAGAGGTGTCAAAAGTAAAAGTAAAAGTAAATTGCCGGTGTAAGTACAACACCAGGCCATTAAATTACATGGCTGTTACACCATTTACTCAAGTGTATACCTATTGAGGTAGCTAGACAGTGTCGCTACTGAAAAAACCCCCACTAAAAACCTAACAAGAACCCACCATTAAATTCATCCACGCAGAGTGAGATGATCCTAAGACAAGTACCAAGTATACAGGTCTACTGGTTACTCAGATAAGTCACCTGTGTTGGAAGGAAATTGTGTTTTTTACCTCCCCCAAGGAGGTTGTGCTTTCGGTTGCATTGGTTTGTCCGTCTGTTTTTTTGTGGAGTTGTTGGAAATGACGAGAGGAACAATTGATTAAATTTTGGTGGTGATGCAGATCATGATGCCGATCAAGGATTTAAAAAAAAAAAAAAAATTCTTCACCATTGTGGGATAGGGCGCATTTTGACATTCCAAATTCTAACTCCACAAAAACAAGGCAAAAAGACTTCTATTTCTATCAAACAGCTTCCTTGGCAGAGGTCTGCACTCTCAGAGGGCATTTCTAGTTTATTTTACCTTTACTTTTGACACCTCTGCTTGGGAATCAAGGCAGCATCAAGGCAACATGGAGGCAACGGGCATAATTTCCCACATCGCAGCAGGCTCTCTGAAGAGAAACTTAGTTTTTCCTCCAGACAGTGTTGTGTTTTCTGTTTGTGTGTGTGGATCAGTAACGCGAGATGGGGAAAGTTTCGAGGATAAACTTGTAAGCCTTTTTATCGGCAAAGAACAGGCTTCAGTAGTGCTACGCACGGATGCATGGATGCACAGCCACACGGATATGGATGCATCCACACTAACACACACCGACTCAAATACACAACACATCACTCAACAAAACAAGACAAAACAGATAAAACACAGTAAAAGACAGACTGTGTTTGTGTTTGTTTGGTGTAGTTTGAAATTATATCGTGTTTATGTGTGTGTGTGTGTGTGTGCACACTGTAGGTGTGTGTGTGTACCCACACTGTAGGTGTGTGTGTCAGTGTCTGCTGGTGTAAATGACAGGCAGTGAGGCTTTTCTCAAGCCTCTGCAAAAAAACTAAGTCTATCTGATTTCTGGCACGATACCGACTGTATCATGGGAACCAACCTTGTTTAATCCCAAAATGAGGACGTTTACTTGGACCAGGCCGGAGGCCATGTAGTGCATGAGCCAGACCACCGATCGCAATCGAAAGGGTGGGCAAAGTCTTGTTGGTATTTTATTATTGCTATATATGTCCAGTTTATGAATTGGTATGATAACCTTTGCAGAACAGTAGCTTTATCATATTTATCATGTATTTCTTATTTGAACCATTTTACACTAAAAACGCCTAGGCTAATTTGCTAATATCTTGATAAATTGAACATAAAAATGACTTTGAGATAAATATATTTATAGGAAAAGATGTTATACAAAGTTCTTGGATAGTTCAAAGGGCACGTTACACATATTTCCCACTTAATTTAGTTCAGACCCCCATTTTCACTGACTTTTCATGTAAAAATGAGGGTTTATTTCTCAAGAGTGAAAATACTGGAAGATTGGGTAAAAAAAATAAATCTTCTATTCCTCACCACACAATTTTCCCAGTACATTACAATACAGGTGGGTTTTGTATTACAAGTTTCCTTAATAGTTATGTTTCATTATCCAAACAAAGTGTAATGTACGTGTACTTAAATGTAAACTAATTTACAGACACACTCGAATTTGATATGTAGACAAAGACCTATTTGATAAAGCAGAGACTACACTTTTTACATCGACTAAGGGTGTTCGGAGAGGATAAAGTAACTTTTTGTACCATGCTGTTATTGAGAGTGTACTACACTATACAATCCAGTGGCATGCACAGACATTTTTGGGGGCAGTTGCTCAAGGTGGGGGCGGGGGGCGTGTGGAACTTCCAGTTGCCTTGCTAGGTTAGAGCAGGAGTGGGGAGCCGTTTTCATTCGTGGACCACTTCAAATTTTACAAAAGGCTGCACTATGAACACAGATCAGGATTTCCCCCTGCAGTTTAGGCCTATATTGAAGGTGGGCACCTTCACAACAGACCCCACCTCCACTAGGTCCCCTGAAAACAACTTAAGTGTATTGCAAATGTTCTTTAGAGTTCTTTACAAAGCATGTCAAATTCCATTTGAAACTGCATACGATTAAAATTACATCAGGGGCCGTAAACGGCCCTTGAGACATAAGTTACATTCCCTACCCTTGAATTATAAACTATATTATATCAGGGGGAATTGTCACATGCTTTTGATCTCAAGAATTTCTACCGTAGATGATCATGCCAATATGGAACACATTGTGACAAAATAAAAGGGAACTGTCAAAAAGGGCCTTTTTTCGTCCAATACTGCGAAGGGGCAGGTGCTTTAGCACCACAAAGTCCGTTCCTATATCTGTGCATGCCTATGATACAATCACTTGGGTTTGGAAATCTAACCATAAAAGTAAAGTCCCAAATCAACAGACTGACCCACTCTGCACTGAAAGTAGTGGGGGTGAGGGATCACCCCACCTTCAAAGCAACATACTGTATGAAGAGTCCAGAGAGCAGGCCAGTAACAGGGAATAACAGATTACACGTTTCACGATTATTAACAATCAAAAAATTGAAGAGTTGCATTCTCTTACAGTTACTACTTCAGTGTCTGGTAATGAAAGTACATTTACTATGTGAAAATAAGTGGTGGTTTCTAGATTCATATGTTATGCTATTCTCAAATTTTGATCATTATACACATAACCCAGATAATACACATAATGTGCATGCGAGTTGGTGTGGCAGTGGCTGTGCATCTGTGCCAGACAGATGGAGTTGACTCTATGAGCTTTATCTGCTTGCATTTGTCTCCTTCTGCTCAAATATCTACCTTCATCTGGCTGTCCCTGCTGGTAACTCTTATAATGTCGTCTTCGGCTGAGTTTCCCACTTAAGTATGAGGTACCCTTTAGACAATATCAGGGATAGACATCAATTCAAGTTTATACAATACCTTTTCTTGTGCATGCATGCTTAAACATAACACATGTGTGAGGAAAAGGCCTATACACTTTTAGTGGTGATGTGTATATTCCTGATATACTGACAAGGGGCCACCTCATACTTGTGTACTTTACCTGTACCTCATACATGTGTAATTTGTAGTTTCCAAAGTAGTTATTAAAATGGGTGATTTTATTTTTTACTCAAATTACAATTTGGCCCAAGTATTTTACTTACATCTACCTTGAGTACTGAGGAAGGCAAAATTGAAATAAAGGGGAAAATCTGTCAGACATGAAGGGAAATTGTGTGTTATTACCATTTACCATAAACTATCTATTTTGAACTAATCTATTGGATTACTATTTAGGGCCCGCCGGCCCCATACCATTAGTCCGACAGCCCACAGCCGGTACACAAGTTGCAAGCAACTGGCTGAGAATAGTAGAGCACACACCAGGGACTAGATCTGAGGGAGTAGCAACGCAGCCTGAAAACAGTTTTTTTTAGAAGATATACAAGACTTATTATTTATTAACAAAACTTATTCATGAATGTAATCTCACAACAGGGAATTAAATGAAATCCACCAGACTATTTCCTTTGGTAGGCTTCCCAGCCTTTGAAATTGAAGGTCCCAGACCCAAACACAATGAAATCCAGACCCCTAAATTCAGAGTAATGGGCTATTGTATCAATGAGCTGACCCTAGGCCTGCAACTTTGCCACACCAGGGCACACATAATTTTGTTGTCATGATCGCCAGGTTATTGGAAGATGACTTGTGTAGAGATAGACAGAGGTCATGAAGGGTGCTATTTAAGGAAAGCAATAGAAATACAAACTGAAAGTAACTAACTTTTACTCAAATTAAATTTTTTGTATTTTTTTAACTTTTACTCAAGTAGATTTTTAAAGAGGTAATTTTACTTCTACTTTGAGTAGAATTTGAACCAAGTAATGGTATTTTACTATTTCTACTTAATTACATTTTTTAGTATTCTTTCCACCTCTTATAGCCTCCTACTGCAAATGGGCCTGGCGACAGGCCAATTCACTCTTGGCTGAAAACGCTCAACTACATTATAACAACATTGCTAACAATGCAGGAAGTCTTAGGTAACCGATTAAGACTTGGCCATTACCATTTGGTGACAATAAGGTTATAACAGAGGGACTGCGTTACAACGTTAAAGCCAGCCGGCCGGGGTGCACCACATGACAACCGGGGTACACTACATGACAGTTTTCTTGAACTACTTTGTACCCAGTGCGAGTACTACCGAGCCACCAGGTTATTTGATAGGGAATATCTTAACATGAAATACAGATTTTCTAATGTAAGGGGGAAGGGGCTAGGGCTACAATAGAAAAATAATGTAAAGTAAATACAAAAAATAATCATAAAAACACAAAAGGACAGTGCAGTCCGTGGAAAGCTCAGAGCCTTAAAGCTCACGATGAGATCAGAGCTCTTTCAAACAGTTTTTCAAGCTGTGGCAGGACTTGGAGCTGTCCATGGATGTATTCATGAAGCATTTAGGTGTCAACTCTACATAACATCGACAAATACGTAGAACATAAATACAACCTGCTACCAGCTTTTCTGCACTCAGCATGGAGTGTGAATCAAGCCAACTTCCACCATGTGAGGACTGCCTCCTCATGCATGCTATGTTTGCCAACTATCAGGCTGGCATCTTGAGAGCAAGTCTTCAGCAGCATCCACAAATCCCAAGCCCACTTGACCATGGTTGGGCCAACTATGAAAATGACCAGCTCATTATGGATGCGGCAATCTCCAGCCCCTGAGGCAGTGCTACAACTGATGTCTTGCAAGTGCAGCCATCAATGTAAACTGCAGGATTGCCAATGTCTGAGAAGTAGCTCAAAATGCACAACCCTCTAAAAACTTCAGACATGCGTATATCAGCATGAAGAGGATAATCATGGTGACATATTTCCAGATGCTTACTGGACTGAGTCAGATCTTGAGGACTGAAATAATGCTCTTTAGTTTATTTTAATATGGTTAATGTGTATTTGTTCATGGTGTTTGTTC
>NC_085877.1:13837189-13842189 GCF_034702125.1 Engraulis encrasicolus | reverse complement strand
AGAATGAGAGAGGAAAAACGGAGATGTGGAAATCCCAGAGACAAAAATAGGGGAGAAGCGAGGCAGGAAGATTCAAGGATACAAACAAGGTTATATATTACAAGGAAACATACATTAAAATCCTGGGTTACACTTAAGTCGACAATGGCGTCATACGTTTGACATAGTGTCAGAATAGTGTCAAAAGAGTGTCATGACACAGTTATGGATGGGTCATAAACATGATGTCATGAAAAGTTAACATTGTTAGAGCTGTCTACCATAACCTAATGTCACTTTAACATAACAGAATGTCAGTGTTATGACACTGTTATGTCATGTGTATGACGCTGGCGTAGTGTAAAGTGTTACCAAAGTACGACATGCAGTGAAATCTCAGTTGGACTGTCTGTACTGTGTCTACAATGGTTAGCCTGGATGAGAAAATATACAGTCTATGGAAAAGAAATGGCGTGGGTGGATATATGGAGGGGTGTGCACGACAGAGGCAGAAGGATGAGAGAAAAAAGATGGAGAGAGGTAAAAGGAGGGACGGTAGGGCGAAAGAGAGAAAGAGGGAGGGAGGAGTGAAAAGGAAAAGGATATGGCAGCAGCTTTTCTTTTCCTCAGGCTTATTAAGGACACTGGAAAGAATGCTGCGAATTAAGTCGGCACCACCCATCCCGGGATTATCCCCCCCCTCTCTCTCTCTCTCTCTCTCTCTCTCTCTCTCTCTCTCTCTCTCTCTCTCTCCCTCTCTCTCTCTCTCCCTCTCTCTCTCTCTCTCTCTCTCTCTCTCTCTTCATCTTCTCAGTATCTTTATCTCTCTTCATCACTCCCTCCATGTCTCTTTTTACCCTTACTGCCTTCCATCTCTCTCCCTCCCTCCCTCCTCCTCACATTCTCTCTGTCCCTCTCTCCCTTTGTCCTATGCTATATATCCTCTTCCTCTCCTCCTCTCCTCCCCTCCCCTATATCTCCTGATATTTATTCCTCTCTGCCTTCCTCTCTGCGTGAACCTTTTCGACGCATCCCTCCACTCTCTTTATCCTTCCCCCTCATCCCTTTCTCGCTCCAATCATCCCTCGCTCACCCCATCTTTCCCTCCGTGCCTACTGTACCCTCATCACTCCCATCCCTTCGTTTCTCATTTCTACCTTCCCTCGTTCTCGGATGTGTTTGGCTGCTCTTGCGTTGCTTGCTCTGTGTGTGCCTGGCTTGGCCTGGCCTACACTGATGAATGGGATGGATGATACCAGCTACACACACACACACACACACACACACACACACACACACACACACACACACACACACACACACACACACACACACACACACACACACACACACACACACACACACACACACACACACACACACACACACACACACACACACACTCGCAAATACCCACAGAGAATAAATTAGGTGTGACTTTCTCATCTATTGAGCAGTGCCAATATGAGACGCATGTATTGAAGGTGCCTGTGTGTGTGTGTGTGTGTGTGTGTGTGTGTGTGTGTGTGTGTGTGTGTGTGTGTGTGTGTGTGTGTGTGTGTGTGTGTGTGTGTGTGTGTGTGTGTGTGTGTGTGTGGTGTGAGTGTGNGTGTATACATGTCGTGTGTGTGTGTGTGTGTGTGTGTGTGTGTGTGTGTGTGTGTGTGTGTGTGTGTGTGTGTGTGTGTGTGTGTGTGTGTGTGTGTGTGTGATATGAAAGGGGATGGGTAATGTGTGCATGAAAGACCCTTTATGTAAAATATTGAAAGCAATAGCATTGACCTCTCCTAACCCTGACCCCTCTAGCGCCAATGAATGGCTGGTCCCAATATTGGCAGTGCTCTATACAGTACATGGCCATGTCAGACTCCAATCTATATGTGTTTGGAGGAGCAATAGCAATGACCCCTTCTGCTACCGCCCCCTCTGCCTTGTACGTAGCCTATGTTATACGTCTTCTATTACTAGTATTTTTCTTTGTGATGTCAGACAAGTTCAGTTTTCTAGCGAACATGGTGTATATTACCACCGGAAAACAAAGACATCGAAACGTATACAGTAAATCTATGTAGCAACATAGATAGCACATACCTGCTCCAAATGTATTGAATCAAAGATGTGCCTGACATGATGTTAAAAACGTCCATAGCTGGACACGTCAGACCTAATATCTGTGTGTGGAAGACCACTGCCCTCTACACTTCTATTACTCTTAGCGTCTACCACCATGACGTCAGAGAATAAATTAGGTACGATATTTTCATCTATTGAGCAGAGTCAATATGAGACGCATGTATTGAAGGTGCCTGTGTGTGTGTGTGTGTGTGTGTGTGTGTGTGTGTGTGTGTGTGTGTGTGTGTGTGTGTGTGTGTGTGTGTGTGTGTGTGTGTGTGTGTGTGTGTGTGTGTGTGTGTGTGTGGTGTGTGTGTGTGTGTGTTGTGTGTGTGTGTGTGTATGCGTGTGTGTGTGTGTGTGTGTGTGTGTGTGTGTGTGTGTGTGTGTGTGTGTGTGTGTGTGTGTGTGTGTGTGTGTGTGTGCGTGCGTGTGTTATATGAAAGGGGATGGGTAATTTGTGCATAAAAGAGCCTTTAAGTGTGCAAAATATTGAAAGCAATAGCATTGACCTCTCCTGACCCTGACCCCTCTAGAGTCTATATATGGCTGTTCCGAATATTGGCAGCGCTCTATACAGTCCATGGCCACGTCAGACTCCAATCTATATGTGTTTGGAGGAGCAATAGCAATGACCCCTTCTGCTACCGCCCCCTCTGCCTTGTACGTATGTGTCTTCTATTGTTAGTATTTTTCATCGTGATGTCAGACAAGTTCTGTTTTGCAGCGAACCATATGTACCTGACTACCGGTTTGACAAAAGAAAACAATGGTATTAAAACATGGATATACCACATACCTGCTCCAAATGCATTGAATCAAATGTGTGTGTTAAACGTCCATAGCTGGGCTTGTCAGACCTAATACAGTATATGTGTGTGTGTGGAAAAGCACTTCCTTCTATACTACTACTATTAGCCTTTAGTACCATGGAGGCCAGGAGTGCCACTTAAAATAACAGAAAAAATAATTTTAATTTTAAAATTCCAATACGTCAGTGCAATTTGACTGCCAAAATAGAAATGAAAATTTAACTACTTCCATGTGTCTTTGTTATCGGTGACAAAAATGAAAATATATTTTAAAAATATATTTGTCAACTAATTTTCATTGCCATTCTGGTAGCCTATATTACTGCCAAATATTAACATGTAAATGGTAGTTAGAAAATAAAAATCCAAACTTCACTTGAACTTTGCTTTTTCCTCGCAAACCAGGTACCACAGAAAACAGTGGTGTTTATGCATGCAGTATGTCTGGGCCAGGGCTGGACTGGTATCTGGCATAGAGGACATTTTCCTGGTAGGCTGACAGTCCTCAGGGCCCAGGGCCGATGTTGTTGTTTTTTTGTTTGTTCGTTTGCTTGATGGTTTTTTTCTTTAGAGGCTGGCCCTCAATGCAGATGAGGCATCCGATTAGTCTATATTTAAGATCGACAGTGGACTGAGCTAATCATAATATCATAGAAAGGGAGGGGGCTTTGCGATGGTAAAAATGCCTGGGCTTTTTTCCATCCCAGTCCAACCCTGGTCTATGACACTGGATGCAACTTATATATGCTTTGAAGGCATTGTAATGTGGTCTGGTGTCAAGTGAAAATGAGCCATTGGCAGTTCATAATAGGCGAGAGAGTCACACCTAATCTTTGCTGTTGTGCATGCGTCATACATTTAATCCATGCTTTGTTCATGACTGTGCATGTGTACTGAACTGAACTCGATGTAGCCAGGCACTAGTGAGGGTGGGTAAAGTGAGGGTCACGGCATGTATTGAAAGTGTTAGGTGTACAGGTACGTACAGTATGAATGTCCAAGGAAAGTTCGAATGACTGAATTGTGGAAAGTGTGTGTGTGTGTGCGTGCACGTGTGCGTGCGTGCGTGCGTGCGCTCCCCAAAGTGTCCTTCAGTGAAGTCATCCAGCTGAGGGGAGGCGTTGCATACACCCTTTATATTATTCATGTGTGAAGAAGCCTCAGAAGCACTTAAACACACACACACACACACACACACACACACACACACACACACACACACACACACACACACACACACACACACACACACACACACACACACACACACACACACACACACACACACACACACACACGCGTGCACACACACACACACGCGTGCACACACACACAGACACACATTTTCGCAAGATGGCCCCTGAGAAGCCACTAGCATGATAAATAAATATTGTCCTTCTGACTCTTTATCCCATCCTTAGCCTTGTGTGCGTGTGTGTGTGTGTGTGTGTGTGTGTGTGTGTGTGTGTGTGTGTGTGTGTGTGTGTGTGTGTGTGTGTGTGTGTGTGTGTGTGTGTGTGTGTGTGTGTGTGTGTGTGTGTGTGTGTGTGTGTGTGTGTGTGTGCGTGCGTGTGTTTGTGTGTGTGTGTGTGTGTGCGTGTGTGTGTGTGTGTGTGTGTGTGTGTGTGTGTCTGTGACTGTGTCTGAGTGGCATGTGTGTGCATATGTGTGTGGTGTGTGTGCACGCATGCACGTGACTGTGTTTGTCCGTGTGGGTACAAATTGCATAAACACTTATTTGTGTGTGTGTGTGTATGTGTGTGCGTGTGTGCGTGCGTGCGTGCGTGCGTGCGTGCGTGCGTGCGTGCGTGCGTGCGTGCGTGCGTGCGTGCGTGCGTGCGTGCGTGCGTGTGTGTGTGTGTGTGCGCGCATAACCTCAGGTCACCAAATCCCCTATGAGCGTCATTGTCATCACTATTTTATTCCAGCAGATTGAACGCCGTGCCTACGAAAAGGGTAGGCTCATTGTGTGTGTGTGTGTGTGTGTGTGTGTGCGTGCATGCGTGGGTGCGTGCGTGCGTGCGTGCGTGCGTGCGTGCGTGACATAGAAATTAGGGACAGACAGCGCTTGGATAACAAGCAATGGCAATACAATAG
>NC_085877.1:13799689-13804689 GCF_034702125.1 Engraulis encrasicolus | reverse complement strand
AACAGCTGGAGAGCTCCGTTCTGCTCTCAACTACTGTTCCACAGTCACCTCTCGCTTCTCAAAGACTTCTCAGAGAACACCTGGGCATGCTTGAGCTGCATTTCGAGGAATTCAAGGAGCTCACGCAGTCCAGGCTAGAATCCTCCCACGATTCCATCAGGCTCCTCAGGGAGGAGCTGCAGTGCTTGAGAGAGGAAAGTCAGACCGCCATATCTAGACTCCAACACACCATCCAGGCCATTCAACAGGACAATGTCAGCCTCAAAGCCCAGGTAGCCAAGGTCAAAGAAGAATCCACCATGAGAGAGCGAACCCTCCTCAGGGAGATCACAATGATGAAGGAGCGACTGGAGGTTGGACAGGTCCCACCTCCGGACACTGACAGGGGGACACAGAAGGACGTCCAGCCGGTTACACCTAGCACTCCAGGTTCACAGCGACAGCCACAGCGCACAGACAGCAGTCCAACATCTCAACACACTACAGATGCACAGCCACACACTGATTCATCCCCCAGCCACCCCATCCCCAAGGAATCACTACCACCACAGAATGCCACAACGTCGGATCCTGAGGTGGTGCTTCTCATGGACTCCAATGGGAAGTTCATCGATCCCAAAAGACTGTTCCCTGGTCAGCGTGTAACTACCAATCGCTGCAGCAACACAAACCAGGCTCTTCATCTGCTCAGTGAAGATAACCTTGGCAGACCAAACTGTATCATCATCCACACCGGGACAAACGACCTGCATTCCCTAGGCCATGGCACTGCAGAGGCGATGACAAATGTAGCAGCAAAAGCAAGTCGAGAATTCCCAGACTCCTGCATCATCATGTCCACTCTCCTCCCCCGCACAGACATACCCCCACACGTCATCCACAACGTCAACACAGAAATCAGCAGGAGATGCTCCTCCCTGCCGAATGTCCAGGTTGCCCACCACCCCTTCATCGGCCCACGTGAGCTGTACGATGGACTTCACCTTCACAAGAATGGAGTCAGAGTATTCGCCAGGACACTCAAGGACGTGGCCCTGGGACGGAACGCAGCCAATTGCCCACCCTACATCGCCCGTCGCACTCACCCACCCGTTCTGCGTCATGGTAGAAGTACTTCCACCAGAGGATACCCTCCGCAACAACCCTTCTTGGCACCTCATCCTGTGAAGCCTGTCACTGGACCAAAAAAGCCCCAGACAGCACAGCCACAGAGTTATGCAGCAGCTGTGGCACAACCTGTACCTCATCAACCCACAGATCTAGGAGAAATAAAACACTTGCTGCACAGGCTATGTGCAGGCCTTCTCGACCTGTAAGTTCAACACATACATCATTGATGAGATGAGGAGAACGAAGGAAAAAAAAAAAAAAAAAGAAAAGCTAACTGATGCACACACGCACACACACACACACACACACACACACACACACACACACACACACACACACACACACACACAAACACACAGCACACACAACATCGTCAGTCACTAACATGCACACACGCACACACACAAAACATCGTCAGTCACTAACATGCACACACGCGCACACACACACACACACACTGTCACGCATTGCCACACACACACACACACACACACACACACACACACACACACACACACACACACACACACACACACACACACACATATTCTGACCTCGGAGGAGGCGGACGTGTTTTTCTTAGCTCTTCCCTCTCCCTATCTCCTATCCTTCTCCCTGCTATGCACTCTGTCTTCGTCTGACTTACTCTGCAGAGGCTCCCGCTGTCTTTTTCTCCTGAATTTGAAATTAACAATGGATTTGGTCAACTGGTCTATCAACGCAATTGACACCATCTTTTCGAAGATCAAAGTGGGTTCGGGGGAGCCCAACTGTCCAGACGGGACATCGGCAGCTGGCTACGTGATGGACCCGTGGGGGAAGTGGCGCATCATGTGTCTTGCTCCGATGGACGTGGAGGACATTGAAGATTTATACATCTTTGGCTTTCTGGTGACAGGCTTGTTGGGAATTGGATTACTCTTGGGCCTGATCTACCGCAACTGTACGAGGATCGCAGCAGCTATTATGGGCCCCAAGCTGCGCGGCTTGATTGATAAGGTGGGCAGTGAAGTTCGAGCACAGAATGTGGTTGTGAATCGCGCTTTGGAGAGTTCTGTGGCTGGTCACCGTACGATGGACAGACTGTTGGAAGGGCTTGTGGCCGTACAACGCCACCTCGAAGCTATGGATCGCCGCATTGATGGACTTGTCGCACACAACCGCCAAATTGAATCGATCGGGCTGGAGGCAAAATTGTTGGAATTCATCTGTATTTGAGACGTGTGGCCAGTCACATGCGTATCCCTGCAGAGCAGTAAAAAGGAATGCCTGCAATAACCCAAACATGAATCTAATCTGTCTTTGGCGCCCCAGCAAATCAGCGACCTGACCTAGGTCAGGACTCATCTATCTCTCCCTGGAGGACAAGCAGTGTCAGGAGACTCTGCCTCCCTACCCATCACAATGGACACCTGGTGTTTGTTTTGGACTTGCTGTGGACCAGGCCAAGGCCGTCTCTCAGGCGGATAAGATCTGGTGCACAGTGGGGATAGGACTACCCAGTGCCACCCCCCCCCCTCCCTCAACTTCAACGCGTCCTCTGTCTTATCTGCAACCCCTCTCCCTTCCCCATCTCCAACCCCCCCCCCCCCACCCCCCGGTTCATACGAATGTTTGTCTCTACTGCTTTTTTTGCTAAAATATGAGGTTTTTTTCATCTATGCCTTGATGTTAACTCTATAATATGAAGACATGGACAATTTTTTTACCCTCATCCTTTCCCAATGTGTATTAAACTTGAGCCTAGGTGGTGGAGGTGTGTTAGTGGCAGCGCCCGTATGAGCAGCGGCCCTGGGGTACATGTACAGTGTATTCTAAAACGCAATTTCGTTGTCAAATTTATTTGTCAATGACAATAAAAGCTCTTGATTCTTCTTGACACACACACACACACACACACACACACACACACAATCAATCATAAATCATCCAAGTAATGTAACGTGGACCACATATGAACTGTTCTTTCACAAAGTTGTCTAACAACATGGTCAATTGTTCTTTATTCCTATACTTATGCGTTCTTTTTGTATTAGCTTTTGGAACATCCAGGGCCTCTATTCATCAGCCTTTGGGCTGAAAACCACAAGCCCAGAGTTTTTGGATTGTGTTCAGAACTGTGATATAATAATTCTCAATGAAACTTGGTGTCGTGAAAATGTTATCTCTATGTGCCCAACAGATTTTTATGAAATTATAGTACCCTCAGTGAAATCAAAAACCACACGCCGTGGAAGAGACTCAGGTGGCATCCTGGTGTGGTGCAAAAATGAACTGGCTAAACATATATCCATTGTTAAAACTGAGAAATACCACATATGGTTGAAATTACATAGTGCAATCGGCATCACCAAATTTCCAATTTACCTGTGTGCAGCATACATTCCCCCTCATGATTCAGACTACTATGACGAAAATTACTTTAATAAGATGTATACAGAAGTAAGCCAATACCAAGCACAGGGCAAAGTGCTACTGTGTGGAGACCTTAATGCACGCACAGGCAATGAGCCTGACTTTGTTGACCCTGAGGGTAATACTCATGTGTTTGGCCAGTCACCATTGCACCTTTCACCAACTACCACGACACGGAGCAGCCTAGACTCTGTGGTAAACAGCAGTGGTAAAGAGTTAGTGCACCTCTGTCAAGCCTTAGGTCTGTACATTCTTAATGGCAGGATCAGAGGAGACTCCATGGGGAGGTTCACATACTCTTCAGTCCTGGGTAGCAGTGTAGTGGATTATGCAATCTCTGACATGGACCCCTCCCACTTCAGTGCATTCACTGTCAGGCAGCAAACACCACTTTCAGACCATAACCAACTAAGTATATTTCTGAAAGTGTCTAGCCAACCCACTAGAACAGATAATGAATTAACAATTAATAAGATGTACAGCGTCACCCATGGCTATAAATGGGCTTCGGATAGCCCAGACAAATTCACAGGTGCTTTAGAATCACCAGAAATGGTGGACAGAATAACCCACTTTGCTAGCAGATCATTTTGTGGAAGCAAAGAAGGTGTGAACATGGCGGTACAGGAAATTAGCCAAATCCTATGCACGGCAGCGAGAAAGGCTGGTATAGCAAAAACAAGTGGAAAGATGCCTAAAAAGAAAATATATGGCCAATGGTTTGATACGGAATGCAAAAATGTGAGGAAAGAACTAAGAGAACTATCAAATCTGAAACACAGACACCCTCACGACACGGATCTGAGAAAAAAATATTTCCAGACTCAAAAAAACTACAAACAAACTATCAAATCGAAGAAGCAACAACACACTAACAACCTTATCTGCACAATCGAAGAATCTATTAATAAAAACCAGTTCTGGGATATGTGGAACAACTTGAACATAAAAGACCCAAAAGACATACCCATCCAAAATGGAAACATTTGGCTTCAGCACTTCCAAACTCTGTACACTGAAATACACCCAACAGAAACAAATCAGAATTATATTACACAAAAGTTACACAATTTTGAATTAGTATTTAAGGACAACCAAAATCCACTTGATTTCCCCATTTCCAGCGACGAATTGTTACAAAAGATTAGATCGTTAAAGTCCAACAAATCCTGTGGTCCTGACAGAATCCGAAGCGAGATGCTTAAGCACAGCACACCCGAAATGCAGTCAGCCATGCTCAAGTTGTTCAACCTTGTCTTAAGTTCTGGCTTTTTTCCTGACATCTGGAATGAAGGTATCATCACCCCGATTCATAAAGGTGGAAATAAATTAGACCCTAATAATTACAGAGGTATCTGTGTGAACAGTAACCTGGGGAAGGTATTTTGTAGCATATTGAATGAGAGAATTCAAACCTTCCTTAACAAGCACGATTCCCTGTGTAAAAACCAAATTGGCTTTCTACCAAATCACCG
>NC_085877.1:13762189-13764689 GCF_034702125.1 Engraulis encrasicolus | reverse complement strand
GCAGTGTTTTGAGTATCCATATAGGGACATCAACACTGTTGGCAGACCTGTCAGATAGATTTGAAAGTTTTTTGTTTCTGCAATAAACTTATTGCATACTCAGACTCGGACAAACATAATGCACTCTTCATTACATTACATTACACTGAACTGAGACTTTTATCCAAAGCGACTTATAGTTAGTTACAAGGTGTTGGTTAGAGTAATGTGCCTTGCTCAAGGGCACTTCAGCCATGGATGGAGATGTAGGGAGAGGTCAGGGTGGGATTTGAACCTGCAACCTTCTGACTTTACCGTAAGACCAACTCCTTAACCACTAGGCCACAGCCGCCCCAAGGTGCCCTTTCAAGTTATGTTGCATGTAAGTACAATAAAGTTGAAATATTATAGTGCACTCATATCTAAATGCACTTTTATGTCAATCAGACTTGGCCTTTGAAACCCGGTGTTTATTATTACCTGTGGCCCAGGCGTATATATAGGGGACATCTATTGAGGCCACTGTTATTAGGTGAAACTGCGTGGCATTCGGAGAAAAATGGACGGCTTCAAAGCTGATGATAATGACAGACTATTCAGCTCACCGACAGAGAGAGACCCACTCTCAGGTTAGATCACTTCAGGTTTTACACACGCCAGAAATGATAACCTGCTCTAGAAAATATGGCAGGCAGGCCAGCTGGAAGGAAGGTAGATCGACAGATAGACAGGCAGTCAAGCAGGCAGGAAGTCAATGACACAGACAGACAGACAGACAGACAGACAGACAGATAGATAGATAGATAGATAGATAGATAGATAGATAGATAGATAGATAGATAGATAGATAGATAGATAGATAGATAGATAGATAGATAGATAGATAGATAGATAGATAGATAGATAGATAGATAGATAGATAGATAGATAGATAGATAGATAGATAGATAGATAGATAGATAGATATCAATAAAAAAATACTTGTAGAGCACATTATCATACATAATGCCATATCATACTCATGTCATTGTGCTAAAGAGTATAGAAAAAGAGAAGGAAAAAGAAACTAGATAGATAGATAGGTTGACGAGATGGACCGATCGACAGAGTGAAAGACAAAAAGACAGATACACTTTTTGACACTACCGTATATTATATTCGAGCCATCCATCAGCAATGGACACACAGAGAGTAGGAGCCGCAGTGAATGATGACCACACTGCCAACTATGACACACGTGGCATCTGGGAACACTGGCCTGACACTAAATATCATGCCTGGGGAAAGACAGGTGTGCGTGTGCGTGTGCGTGTGCGTGTGAGTGTGCGTGTGCGTGTGCGTGTGTGTGTGTCCGCCTGAGACACGGGTGTTAAATGTCTTGCTCAAGGGCACTTCAGCATTGGATGAGGGTGCTGGTTATTCACACACACACACACACACACACACACACACACACACACACACACACACACACACACACACACACACACACACACACACACACACACACACACACACACACACACACACACACACACACACACACACACACACACACACACACCATCTCACATATTCCCCTGCCAGGCACACAGGGTATGAAACCTGCCAATACTTACAAGACTAACTCCCTTCACCTTTAGGCCATAGCTGACTATACCTCCACACACACACACACACAAACACACACACACACAAACACACGCACGCGCACGCGCACGCACACGCACACACACGCACGCACACACACACACACACATGCACACACACACGCACGCACACACACACACACACACACACGCACGCACGCACGCACGCACACACACACACACACACACACGCACGCACACGCACACGCACACGCGCACGCACACACACACACACACACACACAGACACTCACACACACACACACACACACACACACACACACACACACACACACACACACACACACACACACACACACACACACACACACACGCATGCACGCACGCACACAAACACGCACATACACACACAAAGAGAGAAAAAGAGAGGAAGACTCTTAGACACAAAGAGTCACACACACAAGCATGCACACATCCATCCTGGCACACACACACACACACACACACACACACACACACACACACACACACACACACACACACACACACACACACACACACACACACACACACACACACACACACACACACACACACACACACACACACACACACACACACACACACACCAACCCAACCCCGCCTGCCATGGCCCCGCACTCAATACCCGCCACAAGCTCCAGGCTCAGATTTAAAAAATGACCGAAAAGCGGAAGAGAGACATGCCAGTCCACTGCACCAAAGCAAGTAAGGAGAGGAGAAATAATGATGTAAACTGTAGTGTGTGCGTGCGAGCGTGCGTGCGTGTGTGTTCGAGTGAGTGCATGTGCGTGTGCAGTGATTGAGTGACTGAGTGAGAGAAAGACTATGTGTAGTGCGTGCGTGCCTGCGTGCGTGCGTGCGTGCGGTCGT
>NC_085877.1:13752189-13757189 GCF_034702125.1 Engraulis encrasicolus | reverse complement strand
GGCTTCAGGGCCCTCTGGACTCTTGGGCCCCTGGGCCTGGGCCCGGTAGGCCCTTTCAGTAATCCATCCTTGATGATACTGCACAGAGGTGCATAATACGAGCACCTCCAAGTGAGACAACGAAATAACCCTATTGTATTTCATTTTCCAAGAAATGTTTACGTTTTCAAGTGATTATTCATGCGAAAACAGCAGACTAATAAGTTTGTTGTTTTCAACGTATGCGATTCATTTTAGGGGGGAAATCGTTTAAAAAATTAAGTTGGGAAAATTCAAGTTGCTGACACTGACACGGATGCATTTCGGAGCGTATAGCTTCATCCTATTATATTCAAACATGTTCAAGTTTAGTGACCTGTACGCTGAATATGGGGTTGAGTGTGACTAAACGTATATTCTCGCACTTATCTGGGACAGTGTGTGAATCGTGAGCTTTCCTCTATACGGTACAGCAAGCGTACCTGGCAGGCGTTATTGTGAGGTTATGCAAGTATTTGACACCTTCCACACGGTATCAGCATTCTGGGCTTTCAGCCCAAGGCCAAGTATCATGTGAAGAGGGAAATTCAGTCTGTAAGATATCGCTATCCAAAATAGGTAATAGGTGAGAAAGAAAGCGAAAGTGCTGCCAAAGCATGGCAGGTTTCACACAAAAAAACACCAGCTTTGAAAATAGATGTACAGATGCCCATGCCAGCCCTTTACACATTTTTGCAATGTGAAGTGAAAGTGCAGTGAAAGGCCACCTGGGAAACTCCCGTTGTCGGTGTGACACAGCACACCACAGCACACTGTGCTCACCGCACACAACAAAATTGCATTTATGCCTCTCATTGACACACACACGCACGCATGCACGCACGCACACACGCACGCACACACACACACACACACACACACACAGGTGAGACGACAGGATTGCTTTGGCTGGTAACTCACTCAGTGATTTCCTCAGTGACTGTGTGTTCCACCTGCAGTCTGGAGTTGACCTCGATGAAGTAGTGCTTGCCATGCTTGTCCACCAGGAACTCCACTGTGCCCGCATTCTCGTAGCCCACCTAGGAAACAACAAATACAGGAGGTTCATTAGATATTACAGTATATTACATTTAGCTGAGGGACTCCCGTATGACAGTAAAAACGGAATACATGTAAAGCTGGCCTCGAACTATAATAAAGGACTTTAAAATCGTACCAGATTTTGATATTGGCTGGCGTCGCACACATAAAGAGAATCGCAACTATCAATGTTACATATATCACCGATCATAAACACAGAGACAATGGCGACGTTCTATTTCGATCTATATCTAGGATTTGCGGTCGGCGATTGTTTGATCAGGCAAAGTCACACACAATGAAAAAGTCTTCAATGGATTGCGATGATCCTGGGGGTAACGCTCCGCCCCTTGTCACGGGGGTGCAGAGAGTTTTGTATTGTGAGAGTGACTATTAAGACAAGGCTGGGTAACCATGCTATCTGTCTACAGTGCCAGCGTTCTCGTAGCCCACCTGGCTGCTAAAACAAATAGGAAGCTTTCTGTGCCCTCCTTGTAAATCGTTTTGAATAAAAAAAACATCTGCTGAATGTAATGCAATGTAATGTCATGTAATGTAGGCATCAGATTGGAGAGTGACGATGAACCTTTTTCACATGACATGAGATGCTTTCAATTCAATGGATTTGAAGGAAACAGTGGCGTAGCTACAGGTGTTCCAGAGGGTTCCGGGAACACCTACTTTCATAGCTGGAACACCTAAAAAAAATCACTTGACAACCGATTGTAAACACAAGCGTGGGGAGTACAACCATAGCCGGTTTTACATACAGCCTCCCCACTCACCTGTGGACCTATGCCTGCAGTGCACCTAGTGGCACTGTCAGTGCAGTACCACCCGGAAAGGTGGCAAGTGGAGTCTTTCGTAATAGAACTACCTCTAGAATCGCACATCATCGATAGGCTACTGAATAGGCTATATCAGTGGTGCAACATGATGGTTCTAAAATATGCTGCGATGAAACAGAGTTCTCATCGAAATTATTTTAAAAAGCCACGGCTTTAGGCCCAACAGACTTCAGGTTCCAGAATCGCAGAGGTTCTCCCTTCAAAAAACAGGTCCACGACACCACCAAGTGAGTCCACAGTTAGCCTTATTACCCACACCATCCGAGAGGATGATAACCTGGTTCTCACGCAGATGTATATTCACGAAGTGTAACGAAGATGCACGAAGCACTAAGGGTCTGCGCGAGTAGAGGATGATGCAGCTATAGATGAACCAAAATACAGTTAGCTTGGGGATCCCAGATCTCTCTTCTGTAGATGTGCCTAAATGCCAGAGCGATCTGAAAGCTTTCCCAATCCCTGAAGCAGTCAGTGGCTAGCTAAATGATTTCGCCCGATACAGTTGGTTGGAGTGCACTATTAAATTGCGGAGGGCGCGAGCGTTATGTGCCTAAAATTATTATGGAAACGAAATGATAAAAAGGCCGCACATGTAGGCGACGAGTATGGATTTCAACCCTTTCATTCGTACGTTGCTCCTAAAATAAATATAGTACATCCCATAGAGAAGACCATGCGTGAACGATAACGCGCGCGCAGACACAGACAGTACAGACGCGGTAGTTTTAAAAACAAGTTTGAAGATTTTGATGCAGCTGATACCCCGCATGAACGCTCCATAAAGAAGTCCAGTCGCTAGCATAACTAACACGAAATGGATTAAACAACATCACATTATGATCTTTAGGGGAGATTTCGCATTAAGAATGCCAGTATGGAGATGCCTGTAAACGGTGTGTTCTACTTGGTGGAGGAGTAGCATTAGTTGTGGAGGGAGTAACACGCCGACTGACTACCAACTCGGACTGCTACCAAGTGTGAATTGTGTATTTCGTTTGGAGTTGTGGGACGCTGGGACGCTCGGAACAGGTAATGTACCGTGAAGACATTTCCTTTACTTTCTGATTGTCTGGACTACCGGTAAGCTGACTGTTGCTCGTGATTACCCACGTCACATTCACACACACACACACACACACGCGCGCGCCTCTTCCAGCCAGCCCAGCCTGTCTGTACCCCTCTTCCCATCCTTTTCTTTTCTCCTTTGTTTTGGTTAAACCGGTCGACCTTTTGGGTTTGTGAAAACTTCTGCTACTAGTCAGAATGGCTGTGTTTTGCCTTCCTTGCGTTGGAGTCTGTCCTTGTTGTTTCCCAATTTCGGGATATAAAGTGAACACTAAATAACGTTTCAAACGCAGCCCAACTGGTGGATTGGTTTTCTGTTTGCTAGTTTCAACATTTCCTTAATAATATTATGTAGCCCTACACACCAGAGCCACCGTGTTTTCAAGAATTAACAGGTTGTATTGGCAACACTTCCAGTCAATGTTTGAAAAGGAGCTCGCCGAGGAATGGACTCTGATGAGATAATTGATGTATATTTAAAGCCAATATGCATCCCTTTGAATTCAGTTGCAGCGCAAATATAGCAACAAATAAGTTAGGTTGGGTTTGCCAATCATGATTCATGCGTAATAGTATGCGTAATAGTATGACACCGTGATAGTAGGCCGATCCGTGCAAACGTGCTATGATGTGTTTACTCTGAGTTAGAAAAAAATAAAATAAATAAGGAACACCTGTATTTTCTTGGGAACACCTAGATTTTCTTTTCTAGCTACGCCACTGGAAGGAAATCACATTGGCATAGACATAAATTTACACCTGACTGTTTTACTTGTTTCACATAATAACAAAAAATGACAAGAGTGGTTAGCAATGCTTTAACTACAAGGCCTTATCATGGGCCACAATGGAATTGAATTAGCATCACAAAACAGTGTTAACCTTCAGAGCTTTAAGTGGTAAAAAAAGTGCCGGAACTCAACTAAAATAATAGTATACTGTACAGGTTCACCATAGTATACAGGCTAACCATAAAAAGTCTCTAATTGAGTATGGTGCATGCTGGCCCACTGAGTATGGTGCTGTACTGGTGCATGTGGGCCCACTTAATAAAGCACCGTTAACCTTCACCTGTCCCTATGACTGAAATAGCCCTCAAAATAGCACCATCCACTCGTAGAACTATCCATGTGCCCACACTACTACTTGGATGACATGCCAAGGTCACACTTTGTTCTGTGCTGTGTGATGGTTTGTGATCACAGTGGAAAATGGAATGACTTAATGCAGGAGCCTCTCTAAGCAGATGGACCTAGTCACTCATTGCTGAAAACACTCAACTACATCATAACATCATTGATGCAACATTACCAAGCGATTAAGGATAAAATACAATAGGAGTAAATGTTAACTGGGAGAAAAATAAAAACATTTTTGTGTTTATCTAGCATTTGAAGCGTGGTGTCAACCCCTTTCAACCCATCGTTTGTTCTGAGCGCCTACTCCATTCCACTTATTCAAGCTGTGCACAGCTACAACTTAATAATGATCTGTGAGCCCCACGTTCACAGCATGAACCTGTATTAACAGCATGTCCAAATTATTTATACATGGCCTTGTCTAATGACCCTTGGTGATTGTCCTTGCCGTGCCAACCCCCGTTTCAACATTCCTAAAAATGCCCCCAGAGAGTCCTGTTCATTAGAGGACCGTCTATCCTTCACAGTGTGTACCCTTAACAGTGTCTGCCCTTCATAGTGTCTGTGCACAGCCCTACACTATGACACAAGGTGAGAGAAAAAAAAAACAATCTTGGTCCACTTTCAGAAAAGCTTGTAAATGTTTTCGTCTCGCCAGGGAAGCTAACAGGGAGGAACAAAGGGGTAAGATATCCCAGGCCCAGGGAGAGAGGGGACCCAGAATTGGGTCCCCATTACATTGCTATGTGTTGAGGGTGGGCCCTTTCAGATGACTTTGTCCTAGGCCCAGCCAAAGCTGTCAGCGATCCTGTGTCTCGCGATTAGCCAAGTCACATTCCCAGTTTCTTTTTTCACCGCAATCATGAAGAAGAGGTAAAGAGGACACTCT
>NC_085877.1:13744689-13747189 GCF_034702125.1 Engraulis encrasicolus | reverse complement strand
TACTCTACTCTACTTTACATTGCTTGTCAACCTAAGCAAGTATTATGATGTCAGGTGGGTGTTAGTGAGTAGGCTACTAACAGCCACTTTACTGGATTTCATTGCTTGGCATTCTTGGCTAATGTTAGCATGCTAACTAGCGATTTCTCAGATCAAAAGCAAAGCTCTTTTTCCCTCTAATTCCAAACAGTAGCCTCATAACTATTAGGCTTTCCATTATCACAAACGGTTGCTGATTAAATCACATAGTTCCAAAACACCCTCTGCAACTCCTGCATCATGCAATGACTGGTTTAATCAGAACTTATTATATGGTTGTGACGTCATCTGTCGAATGCTCCATTCATTTCAACGGGGCTCCCCAACGTTCGGACGTCTGTTATTTTTCGATAACGGACGGGTTGGTCTATAACAGACCGCTGTCAATGGCAACAAGACTTTTCACTGCTAAAGCGACTTTTCAACAAGACTCTAATCAGCTGCTGTGATAGACAGCACCCGTTGTCCTGGCTACCGCTGTCAATGGCAACAAGACTTCACTGCTAAAGCCACTGGCTTGTATACAAGTCAGTGGCTAAAGCGAATGTTTCATATCACTCCGCAGGGGGTCCGGTCTTTTGTCACTCTAATCAGCTGCTGTGATAGACAACACCTGTTGTCCTGGCCAGCCTACCTAGCTGTTGCCTAGCGGTGTTCCACAACGGCACTGTTTTGTTTTGGGCAGCAACAATCTTAACATTAAATAGGTCTAAAGAAATGTCCCCGCATGTGTGAATCATTTAAGTATATCCATATAATAAGCGGGTTAACTTTCGGCGAGTCGGTCGCTTTGTGGAATAGCAGCACTTCAGAGAGAACCAGACCCCTCCGCTCCGCGTCGGGGTCTAAAGATTCTCTGAAGTGCTGCTATTCCACGGTAGCGACCTTCTCGCCGAACGTTAACCCTTACTTATTATATGGTTGTGACGTCATCTGTCGAATGCTCCATTCATTTCAACGGGGCTCCCCAACGTTCGGACGTCTGTTATTTTTCGATAACGGACGGGGGTTGGTCTTTAACAGACCGCCTGTCAATGGCAACAAGACTTTTCACTGCTAAAGCGACTTTTCAACAAGACTCTAATCAGCTGCTGTGATAGACAGCACCCGTTGTCCTGGCTACCGCTGTCAATGGCAACAAGACGTTCACTGCTAAAGCCACAGGCTTGTATACAAGTCAGTGGCTAAAGCGAATGTTTCATATCACTCCGCAGGGGGTCCGGTACGTCTTTTGTCACTCTAATCAGCTGCTGTGATAGACAACACCTGTCCTGGCTAGCCTACCTAGCTGTTGCCTAGCGGTGTGTTCCACAACGGCCCTCTGTTTTGTTTTGCGCAGCAACAATCTTAACATTAAATAGGTCTAAAGAAATGTCCCCGCATGTGTAAATCATTTAAGTATATCCATATAATAAGCGGGTTAACTTTCGGCGAGTCGGTCGCTTTGTGGAATAGCAGCACTTCAGAGAGAACAAGACCCCTCCGCTCCGCGTCGGGGTCTAAAGATTCTCTCTGTCGTGCTGCTATTCCACGTTAGCGACCTTCTCGCCGAACGTTAACCCTTACATAACAATTCTCCACCCAGCAGAGCAACACTGCTGTTGGCGCTTGCCCTCTCTGTCTCTCGAGTGAGTCTCCAAAATTCAAAATATATCGCACGCTGTCACTCGTCCCGCCCCCTTTCTCAGGACTGTCTGTTTATTGGTTCACAGACTTCCCAGAGACAGTTGAAAGCGATATTACTATTGGCTGAGGGGCGTTTTACCGTGAGGAGCGCTTTCGCCACGCTTTGTTGATTGCGACTTCATAAAAAAAAAACTCCATATCGCAAAATTACGCATCGGAGAGTGCCATTTCGGCGCTTCTTCTTCACATTGCGCTCTAGGCGACCGCCTAGCCGGCCTATGCTTAAAACCGGCCCTGGTTGTAGGGAGGGAGCCCAGAATTGGGTCCCTATTCCATTGTATGTAGTATTTAGTGGGTAGGCCTTTCAGCTGACTTTTTCCCAGGCCTGGCCAAAGCTGTCAGCGGCCCCGGCAGCCACTCTTGGACGCCAACACAACACGTCCCACAAGGATAATACAGTTAGCTGCTGTACATCCACCTATTACAGTTAGTTACTGTACATCCGTATTCATATTTAATGACGCTTTTTCACTATAGGCAAGTGACTTGCAGTGCTGTGTATTCAAATGGGCCTTTTTCAAAAGGCTGAGCACAAAGAAGGGCAACGTCAGCACTCATTTCCATGTAGTAATTATGAAAGGGAAAGCATCGACGGGCCTCTTTATTGAAAGCAATGGCCGAAACTTTGAACGTTCATTGACATCGTCAAAATAAATCGTTAATCATTACTCAAAAGATCATTACCGACAACACATATAACAAGCTAATAAAAACACGTGTATCCGTCTTGTCGTTTCTGTTCTTTGGCTTGAGCTGCAGCCACAACGTTTTATCT
>NC_085877.1:13727189-13737189 GCF_034702125.1 Engraulis encrasicolus | reverse complement strand
ATTCTGATTCAGGAGAATCTGAAGAAGACTGTTGAGGTCGAAACGTTATCCTGCCATGAAAAAATAAAACACAAAAAAAGGATTCTAAGTGTGCAGACTTCTCACTGTGAAAACTACAGTTGGCCTTCGTCCTGCACCTTTCCCTGAGATGTGCTCAATCATCTCCTTCAAAATTAAATAATTGAATAACTTAGCACACCAAAACAAACCAAAAAAAGCTGAACATTATCCCTTTAGTTAAGAACTACTGTACATTATTATAACATACTGCTTCTCTGAACATTACTACTATTGTGTTATTGTTTTATATACATCCTAGTGGGGCACTCACAGACTAGAATTGTGCAAAAGAAAAAAGGAGTGCAAAGAAAAAGTAGTGTGGTGCAACCCATGTAAGTGGGCCTTGGCTGGAATCTACCAACCCGTATATGGGGGGCCTTGCCATGGTAAAGTTTGGGAACCCCTGGTATATGGCAACCCCTAAACAACAGGCACAAACTAGCAGAGAAACACACAGGGGAAAAAAGCCATAGGCCTACGTATACTGCAACCCCTAGACACACAGCCACACAGGAAAAACGAACCCCCAGACAACCAGGCACACACAGGGAAAACCAACCCCAGAGACATCCAGACACGCACTATAAGCAGAGACACAGAGAAAAATAAATAAATATAGATACAGCTACCCCTACGGCAACTACAAAGACACACAGGAAAAACAAACATATAACTTAGACAACGTTCATTATGTCTAACTGTTATAGCAACATGTTGCATTTTCTTGTACTTCAGACATGTACAAGTGCTATCTTTTTCCTGGTGTTTCCACGGTATAGCTTATGTCTTCATCAGAGGGTCACATGGATGCTGTTGCATGACAACACAACATCAGCTGATCACTCATCAACATCCATGAGAAGTTTTTTTTAAAACATAGGCCTACAACTTAGACAGTATTACACTAGGCACAAACTAGCAGAGAGACATGTGGGGAAAAAATAAACCCCAGACATCAGAGAGACATGGGGAAAACAATATATTTAACCACACCAGTCACAAACTAGCCCAGAGACACACAAGTAAAATATTTACTGCAACCACTACTACACACTAGCAGCAGAGATGCAATGGGAAGAAAAACATACTACCACCCCTACTACTACTACTACTATTCGTATTAGTTAGGGTGACCAGACGTCCGGTTTTCCCCGGATATGTCCTACTTTTGAGACCTAAAAAAATGTCCGGGGGGAATTTCAGAATTATCCGGGATTTTGTTGGACTGCCTGAAATATAGACGTAATTCATCTGCACTGTAATTTTCACTCCGTTCCATTTGACTCCACTCCAGGTTTCTCTCTACCGTTCACAAATTAGTCACGCCCTTCTCATCAAATCTAGCCACTTCGCACCATGTGTCAGAAAGAAGTAGCCTAGGGGACTAGCCATTGCGCCCCATGTTTACAAGCGAAAGCGCATCTGTCCGACGGTTCGACGGACTGCAATGCCGATAGAAACGCAAATGCACGTTCGCGGTGGAGTAGAAAAAAAAATCCCGCGTGTGAAGCCAGGTATGAAGGAAATCTGACACAGGAGTATGCCTAGTAACACCACCAAATCCATCATTTAGGGAGGTACAAGTTTTGTTATACCTTGTTACAAGACTTAGCCTAAAAATTCTTTCATGATCTGACATTTCCAAGTTATTTGCAAAAGCAATTTCTCGGAGCTAGAAGGACTCATTCCTGAGTTAAGAAATTAAGCTTCTTCTTCATCAGCTTCTTCTTCTGTCTATTGCCTTTGCAGTTATTGATAACCCTGAAGGCCTATGGGTTATCTTATTAATGGTAGGTAAAACTCCAGTTCCTCTCTTAATGGCTGCAGTGCCCATTGCTAATCTCTGAGCACCATGCCACTACAAATAGCCTATCTAAATAGGCCTAATGGATGACAGTGGAGGGGTAAATTGTGAGGTGTCATATTAAGCCTAAAATGTAGCCTAATAGAACTTCATTATCAATTCAGTTGAAAACCACAAATGTTGTGTTTTTTATATTTAGTTTCCAATGTTATATAGCCTAATGCTGTTCATCTTTGTGGGGAATGGCTGGGATGGGCCTACATGATGGTAAATCTATTTTTAAAAACCTAATACAGAAATTAGAATAGGCCTATGAAATTGAGCTGCATTGTTATGCTGTTAAGCTACTCCAATATAGGTGTTAGGCCTACTATCTAGGATTGTAACAAAGGCACACTCTGCATCATATGATCACACAAATTATGTGATAGGCCTATAGGCGTAACTGAAGAGATTTTAATTGTCATTTATGGTAGACAAATGAATGTGCATGCCAAAAAGTTTGAGTGGCTTTTAAACAAATGACCATTTTGGATGCGTTGATACTTTATAGGCCTACTATCATAGGCCTACCTCATACCCATATAGGCTATACTTTCATACCTGTAGATACACCGATGACACCGATCACCGATGACACCCCCCCACCCCCCCCCCCAAAAAAAGTGTCCTCCTTTTTACAAATCCAAATCTGGTCACCCTATATTAGTATTAGTATTACTACTACTGCAAGAACAAAGTAGCAGACACAGAGAGGACAAATGAACCTGCAGATACGTGGCACAAACTAGCAGAGAGACACAGAGGGGGAAACGAGGCCCCAGACACCTGGGACACACTAGCAAAGACACACAGAGGAAAAACAAAAACATACTGCGACCCCGTCTACAACTGTTACACCAGACACACACAATAGTTAGCCTGCCAAGCCCCAAAAATATATGTTTGATGGCATTTTCTGTTAAAAGTTGGCAACCATGCCAGAAGTTATCAGCATGGGCTAAGGTTTCAGAATCACCTGGTTGCCAACACGGAACTTGACCTTTAAGGTCAAATATGAAGGTCAAAAGGTCAACCATGGTCAAATAACAGTGTTATTTAGTTAAAAATTGTTAAAAAGATGTTAAAAGTGGGCAACCATGCCAGAAGTCATCAGCATGGACTAAGGATTCAGAATCAACTTGTTGCCAACAAGGAACTTGACCTTTAGGTCAAATTTAAAGGTCAAAAGGTCAAAAACAATGTATTTTCTGGTTAGTCTATTTTGGGAACTGTATATTCATGGAATTCTTTTTCAAATGTAAGCAACCATGCTAGATGGTATCAGCATGGACTAAGGTTTCAGAATCACCTGGTTGCCAACATGGAACTTGACCTTTAAGGTCAAATTTGAATGTCAAAAACAATGCATTTTCTGGTTTGCCTTTTTTGGAGGGGGGCTTCATATTCATGGAATTCTTTTTCAAAAGTTGACAATCATGCTAGAAGTTATCAGCATGGACTAAGGTGTCATGGTCCATGGTTGCCAGCATGGACACTGACCTTTTAAGGTCAAATTTGAAGGTCAAAAGGTCAACCGGGGTAAAAAAAATAAATGTTTTTTTTTGTGATGTGCTTTCATAAAATACAAGTTGTTTGCATTATCTATTGAATAATTAGTACCTGGAGGAGATATTCCATATGATTTAAATCACTTTAGGTGAGTGAAAGTATTGGAACAAATAATTGTAAAGAAAATAAAACACTGTTTTGATGAGGTTTCTCCCGAAGCGGACAGCGCTGTCAAAAGTTGCATTTGGGGTTTTCTGACAGTGGACGGTGAAAGTGGTCGCGAGAGTCACACTTCACCTACTGTAAGTATCAGATGACTCGGGACAGTGATTAATTAACCTTTTAATTCTACTTAGAGCCCCTTTAAACCCAAGTCTTCAGTGAACAACAAAAACAAGGAAATTTGCCTTTCTGTTCCAATACTTTAAGGGACTGTATATTTAGAAGTTATATAGTCTTTATTATTAGGGTATGAGTGAAAGTGATTATTGCAAATTGTCAATAACAAGAATGTAATTGATCATATTGTCTCTTTACTTCAACAATAATTAAAACAATAATTCAAATTCAAATGGGATGTCAGTACATACTGGATATTTATGTATTTAAAGGAGCTATTGCTGCTGTTATAAACAAAAAGGTTGTGTCATCCAGATCATGTTCTATCCCTACGGCGTTCAAACATTCTACATTTTAATCACATGCCGGTTTACAGGGCTGTCCATTCCTCAGGCAACTGCAGGCATGTATTGCCCACTTGGTTCCACAACCACATCTTATCAGTCCTAAACTACTATGTGGGACTGGATGTTTCCTTTACCACACAGCCATCAAGTCAACAACTTTCCAACCACCTGTCTCCTAGAGGTGTGTCGGTCACGAACGAGCCGGTTCTTTTGAACGGCTCCCTGAAGTGAACGATGGGAACCGGATCACAGCTGGGGGAGCCACTCGACTGTTATTTAGTTAATTTTTCATTCATTTTAAGCACGTGACCTCGACCAGAGTAATTCAATTTGGGGAAAAAACACAATTGTTGGCCTTAAAGAGTGGCAAAAACGGTCTTTAGAAGCAGGAGATTAATCATGTTTGTTGTTTGAACAAAATCACCTTGAGGTGGAGTCAAAATATTACACTCTAAACACTGAATAAATAATTAAAAAAGAGCCAAAAGAGCCAGTTTTTTTAACGGCTCTTTGAAAGGAACGAGCCACTAAGATCCGGATCCCGTCAAAGAGCCATAAATCCCATCTCTACTGTCTCCTCAGTGTCTTTGTTAATATGTACTTTGTCAGACTGCAGCCATATATTTGCCTGCTGATTTGCTTATGCAAGATGCAATCCATATGCATCACTTGGTGGTAACATATCAATTGCCTTTTTGTCTTCTGAAAATAGTCGATCAATACCCGAAGATAAGCCTGGTGCTTTATACAGGTGACACAAAAACTCAAGCCTGGGAAATTGCAACAGAACATTCTACAGTAGTCATGAGAACATCAAGAGAAGTGTGCAATACTTGCTCTACTCTTACTGTAGGTTATTTCCTAACCATGATATGACATAGCAAATCAGCAAGTGTCCTTCATTGCTATAACCATTTGAAACACATCAGAAATAACTGAAGTCATTATTTTTTCTATGGAAAGAAGCAAATTCACTGGTGAGCCAAGGCATATCCCATTTCATACCAGCAGCTTAATGTGCTTCACAAAGAAGAATAAAGTAATTGAGATGACCAGAATGAAAATTAAAAAATACAAGTTTAAGTTCATTTTATGCTAATGAGCTATGATGAATGTCTAAGGATGACAGGCCAGAGCCCCACCATGATAAGCCAAATCAAACATTATATTATAGGCCTCAATATACAGTACCATGCAAACAACTATTTTATGAAAGCACATCACCAAAAAACAGGTTTTTTTTTATTGATCTCGGTTGACCTTTTGACCTTCAAATTTGATCTTAGAGGTCAAGTTCCATATGGTAACCAGGTGATTCTAAAACCTTAGTCCATGCGGATAGGTTCTAGCATGGTTGCCAACTTTTGAAAACAATAATTCCATGGATATAAAGATCCCCAAAAAAGACTAACCAGAAAATACATTGTTTTTGACCTTCATATTTGACCTTAAAGGTCAATTCCCTCTTGGCAACCAGGTGATTCTGAAACCTTAGTCCATGCTGATAACTTGTAGCATGGTTAATAACTTTTGAAAAAGATTTCCACGAACACAGTCCCCCAAAAAGTCAAACCTTAAAATACACAGTGTTTGACCTTTTTAACCTTCAAATTTGACCCTAAAGCTCAAATTCCGTGTTGGCAACAAGTTGATTCTGAATCCTTAGTCCATGCTGATGACTTCTGGCATGGTTGCCCACTTTTAACATCTTTTTTTTTTTTTTTAAACAATTTTTAACTAAATAACATATTGGTACTGTTATTTGACCGTGTTTGACCTTTTGACCTTTAGATTTGACCCTAAAGGTCAAGTTCCATGATGGCAACCAGGTGATTATGAAGCCTTAGCCCATGCTGATAACTTGGTTGCCAACTTTTGAAAAATAATTCCATGAATATACAGTTCCCAACAAAGACTAGCAAGAAAATACCCTGTTTTTGACCTTTTGGCCTTCAAATTTGACCCTAAAGGTCAAGTTCAGTGTTGGCAACAAGTTGATTCTGAATCCTTAGTCTGTGCTGATGGCTTCTGGCATGGTTGCCCACTTTTAACAACTTTGTAACAATTTTTAACTAAATAACACTGTTATTTGACCGTGGTTGACCTCTTGACCTTCATATTTGACCTTAAAGGTCAAGTTCCGAGTTGGCAACCAGGTGATTCTGAAACCTTAGCCCATGCTGATAACTTCTGGCATGGTTGCCAACTTTTAACAAAAAATGCCATCAAAAGTTTATTTAAGCACCTTAGCTGCTGATGGCAGGCTGACTAATAGTAGAGACACACATAAGGTAAACGGACCTGCAGACAGCAGGCACAAACTAGCAGAGAGACACACAGGAAAAAATATACTACACCTACTATTAGACCCACAAGCAAAAAAGAAACGGAGGAGAAACAAACAAAAATATTACTACTACATCAGGTACAAACTAGCAGAGAGACACACAGGAAAAAATATACTACAACCACTATTAGACCCACAAACTAGCAAAAAAGACACAGAGGAGAAACAAACAAAAATATTACAACTACATCAGGTACAAACTAGCAGAGAGACACACATAGGAAACAAAAACATACCGGTACCCCTATTAAAAAACAGAGAAAAGAATATCAAAAGCACAAACTAGCAGACAGACTGAGGGAACAGGCAAATAAAAATACACTGCTACCTCTGCTACTGTGAATCGAATACCGAAGCCAAACTGGCAGGGCGTGGAAGGATAAGGTAAAATATATTACAACTACCACAGAGATAGGAATACCAAATTAACCATGCTGGTAAAAACTGTCAAAGAGAGGGGAAAATATATATATATTGCAACCCCTACAACAACAACAGTGAGAAATACCAAAGCCACAAATTAGCAGCAAGACCATAATGAGAGAGGAGTTCTAGCACTATACCACAACAACAGAGAAATGAATAGGAAAAGGAACAAACTAGCAGAAAGAGTCAGGGAGGAAGATCAAAAAACATTCCACAACTGCTATTACAACAGAAGAGAAAGGAATACCAAATTCAAACGGCAGGCAAGACAGGAGAGGAGGACAGACATATTGTTATCTTTTGTTTATGCTTTTGTTTATGCTTTGGTTGATGTCTTGGTGATTTAGCTTCTTTTCTTTTTTGAGCGAGTGCTTCCTGTCTCTTCAAATGTACTTTGCTACTTTGATAAATACTGTCACAGTCGCAAAAGTGCTTTTAAAATGTGGATTTAAACGTTCAAAGGAGGAATTCATTCAGGTACAGTGCCACTCGTGTATGCAGGTAGGTAGGCAGGCAGGCAGGCCATGATGGGACGTAATAAAAGTGTCATCTTGGAATTGTTCAGAAACAAGGGATTCATCAAGGCAGTAAAATGGGTCATTTTTTTGTCTGTGAATGCGGTCTGATTTGCAGAGAGGAATGTGGGGCTCTTCAAAATAGACACGGGCAGAAGAATACCAGAGGACACACAAGGAAAGACGAGTATGAGACATACGTGTACACACACACACGCATGCAACAACTGGCGTGTACCCATTCACACACACTTAACCTCAAACACACAAACCTAAACGCAAGATATTCAAATTATTTCACACACCTGCACACACACACACACACACACACACACACACACACACACACACACACACACACACACACACACACACACACACACACACACACACACACACACACACACACACACACACAGATGCATGCACTCACACACGCAAGCACACACACACACACACACACACACACACACACACACACACACACACACACACACACACACACACACACACACACACACACACACACACACACACACACACACACACACACACACACACACACACAAAGTTCACATTCACACAGACAAGTAAGAAAAAAAGGTCAAAGCAGAGGAACAGGGGATCTCCTGATAGCCTGGGGCACTAAAACAAGACAGACAGACAGACAGACAGACAGACACACACACACACACACACACACAGACACACACACACACACACACACACACACACACACACACACACACGGACAGACAGGTAATGAATGAGAAAAGCTGAAAAAGAAAGAGTACGGTGGCATAACGACAGAAAGACACAAAACCAAAAAGATTAAGAGAAATGTACTGAAGATATCAGAAAAGACAGAGAGAGAGATTCTATGTCCTCTTTCCTTATGTCGCTTTTTTCCCTTTTTCTCCTCTTTCTTTCTATCTTTGCGATGAGACGTATTTCAGATGACACATGCAATGATTCTAATCTCCTTCTGGGTTGTGCTGGGCATGTGCGACAGTAGGCTGCCATGGAGACCAACCGAACCGCACACCTACAGATGTGACCCAGAATGTTGAATAGATGCAGAGGAGAGGAATGAATAAAGGACAGAGACAGAGACAGAGACAGAGACAGAGAGAGAGAGAGAGAGAGAGAGAGAGAGAGAGAGAGAGAGAGAGAGAGAGATAAGAGAAATGTGGTGGAGAGATAGAGAAGGACAGAAAAAGAGAAAGAAGACAGAAAGACAAAAAGAGACAGAGAGATGGGCACAAGAGGTACAAGAGGATTGAGGTATATAGAGCGATGGTTAGAGACATAGAGTGAAAGAAAAAAGAGGGAAGAGGAGGGGGCAGGGAGAAATAGTGGGACAATAATGGAAAATAATGGAGGAAAAGTCAAAGAAAGAGGGCTTCAGTTTAGAGAGATAGTGAGAGCAAGCAAGCAGAAGACAGATTGAGAGAAAGAGAGAGTCCATGGCAAAAACGAGGGAAAAGAAAAGTGATGCCAGAAGAGCAGGAAATGAAAGTGAGAGTACGATCACAGCAGGTGACAGTTAGGGCCGGTATAAGATGGCCCGAGGCCCCAGGGCTGCAGGTTTCTGTGGGGCGCCCCATGGAAGCCAAATTTCTTGATATAATTCAATAGACAGTGTCATAATTACGAGCAAGGTATTAAGGATAACATTTCCACCAACTGTGGACAGGAGAATTAGCAAGATTTTAAAACTGTACTCGACACAACAGATGAATTTTTCAATATCGCGTCTTGTCATAATTTTACAATTTTTGACCTTTGGCCAATCAGGGCCCCTCGGCCAGATGGGGGCCCCTAGGCTGCAGACGTATCTAGTCTGTGTGTTAATCTGGCCCTGGGTGACACTGAGGAACTGTCTCTTGCTATTCCCCATTTCCTCATACCATACCATACCACCCACACACTCCTCAGTCATCTCTCTCTCTCTCTCTCTCTCTCTCTGTCTCTCTCTCTCTCTCTCTCTCTCTCTCTCTCTCTCTCTCTCTCTCTCTCTCTCTCTCTCTCTCTCTCTCTCTCTCTCTCTCTCTCTCTCTCTACTCCACACAAACACAAATACTCTTACAGATGCCATTACTGAAACCACCTTACTTCTACTTTATACAACTCTGATATACACACACACTTTGAATCAGAACACACATAGACACACAGACACACACACACACGCACGCCCACTCGCGCACACACACACACACACACGCACGCATGCATGCACACACGCACACACGCATACACACACAGAGACACACACACACACGAGATCTCTGATTCCATGAGATCATGTACCGCAGCCTCAGCTGCATGAGAAAAAGCCCTGTTGTCATCTGACATTTACAGCACTGACGCAGAGAATAAGGCTTGCTATTTATATAATTAGCCAGCCTCACTCACAGCCATTACTGTTGCTGTTTGTTTGTCTAGGGGAATGTATTTATGCTTTGGTGGAGAGATTTTCTGATGTTTTTTCTGAAATGAGTCTAGCGCAAGGATGCAAAAAAGAGTTTGAGTGTAAAATAAAGTTGTATCATATAGTTTAGTATCATGTCGTATTGCTATGCATCGCATCATATATCATATCATATCC
>NC_085877.1:13722189-13724689 GCF_034702125.1 Engraulis encrasicolus | reverse complement strand
TTGGCATTACTCAACACAGGTGTTGCCAAAGCTGACATACAATAATAATCATAAGAAAAAATAATAATAATAAAGAGGAAAAAGAACAAACAACCATATAGAACAAGGGGGATAAAAAAAACAAAAACAACAACTGAAGATATTTCCAGGGAACTTATGTGTTAATCTTGAATTGAGTTTTCCCTTCCAGAATGATAGGCTTGAATATATTGCCCCGATAGTTTAGTACATGCATGAATTTCACCCAGGAGGAATTCCATTTTTTTCCCATTTTCTAGAAACCCAGGACAGGCTTGTTCAAATTTTGTAAAGTAAGATATTCTTATATCCTTATATTTTTCGCATTCTAAAAGAAAATGGGCTTCGTTTTCTATTTCTCTAGTGTTGCAATGTTTACGCTATCTTCCCTTGCGAGCCAAGTTTGACCATGTCTTCCTTTTTCAATTTTAAGTGTGTGGTCACTTAACCTGTATTTGGACAATAATTTTCTTTGTTTGCTGTTTGTAATATTTGTCAAATATGGGGCCAATTCGTAATTGTGTCTGATAGATTTATAACAATTTAGCTTACTGATTTGATTCATCTTAATTTCCCAAATATTGAGATAATGTATCTTGACATTTTTCTCGACTTCTTTTGCTTTTGTTACTATGTTTTTGTAGTTTTCGTTCATATTGTGTCTTTTTACCAGAAAGTATAGGGGGTCACCCTGTGGGTGTTCACCTCACAACTGGGCATTCTCTACCTGCCTCTTTCTCTACCTTCCCCACTCTATCAAGCTCTCTCTCCATCCTTGCCTCCATCTTAAACTACCAATGAATCACAAAGTGTGAGTCTTCCCTCACTCTTTCACAGGTAGCAGCTCTACCTGTTCTCATACAAATTATACCATTTGGAACCATTTGGAACCATTTTCACGTTGAGGGCCACACTTTTTCACATTGCACTTTACGCCAAAGTGAAGGTGTGGACACGCCTTTTCAGTCAAAATACACATGCAAACACGTGCCTTTACTGACGGCTAGGGTTAGGACTTGTTTTGGTTTAGGAATAGTTTGGGCATAGTTTGATATTGTATACTGACAAGTAATGTTTAGGAATTGTTTTGGTCTAAGCACATTTCCGCAGGCCCAAAAGGTTTCAAATAATAATCGATATGTATCGATGCATGGCTATCGTATTGTATCGTATCGTATCGTATCGTATCGTATCGTATCGTATCGTATCGTATCGTATCGTATCGTGGGGCATTCTTAAGAATCAAAAAGCGTTAAGGACAACGTCAAAAGTAGTCCTTGACTAAAGTTGTGCTTTATGCAACTGCATGAGACCAGGCTGAGCAGCTAGTCTCCCTTCTCTCTCCTAGTCACCCGCCTTCCTACAGCAAAACCGCACCCTGCCGTATCTCTTCTCTAGCCTCCCTCTCTCTTCTCTCCTCTCTCCTCTCAATGATTCGTCTTCCCAGCCCCACAAGACTGAAAAATATAACTCCTTAACAGTCATGTTGAGAAAAAAAAACAAGCTGACAAGCAGACAAACAAGCTCACACCCGTGATGTACTGTAAGTAGGCCTCTGTAGCGACACATCAAAGGAAAAGACGAAGTGTGATTTTTGTGCGTTGCTGTGTGCACTGTGTGTGTGTGTGCGCTATGTGTGTGTGTGTGTGTGTGTGTGTGTGTGTGTGTGTGTGTGTGTGTGTGTGTGTGTGTGTGTGTGTGTGTGTGTGTGTGTGTGTGTGTGTGTGTGTGTGTGTGTGTGTGTCTGTGTCTGTGTCTGTGTCTGTGTCTGTGTCTGTGTCTGTGTGTGTCTGTGTGAAAGAGAGAGAGAGCGCTAACACACACAGCAGGTTTACATATACACTACATGTGTGGGCCTTATGTATGTGAACATGCCTGCCACTATTGCGTCAGCATTGCTCTACATATATACTGTGTGTGTGTGTGTGTGTGTGTGTGTGTGTGTGTGTGTGTGTGTGTGTGTGTGTGTGTGTGTGTGTGTGTGTGTGTGTGTGTGTGTGTGTGTGTGTGTGTGTGTGTGTGTGTGTGTGTGTGTGTGTGTGTGTGTGTGTGTGTGTGTGTGTGTGTGTGTGTCTGTCTGTCTATCTGTCTGTCTGTATATCAGTCTGCTGTCACCAAAACAAACTACGCATCCTATCTCCATATACAGGTAACAGAGGTAAGACCTGCTTTGAATTAAAAAATGTCTGCTATGACAACCACTGTGTCATCCAACTCCCTTGGGACTGCACCATTCAACAATTTTTTTTGTCTCAGTCATACGGTATATATTTCCTTTCAAGGCCTCAAAGTTAAAGAGAAAATATAGCAAAGGCTGTGGAGACTAAACTATGCACGACTGTCAATCATTCAGAGGATAGATTTCACTCGTGCAACATAAAAGGCTTAGATATTCTTCTTTTAAAAAAGAGGATATTTCATGATACGCTAAGTGGTATGACATTGTGGTGCAATTGCATATTTTAAATGCAGCCGAAGACAA
>NC_085877.1:13707189-13714689 GCF_034702125.1 Engraulis encrasicolus | reverse complement strand
GTTTGATCACATTTAAGGGCATTCAGTGTGAAAATGAATTCTGGCCCAGCATATAAGGCATCAGATGGGAGCTAACACACAGATTAGAGGGTAGAGATAGCACACACACACACACACACACACACACACACACACACACACACACACACACACACACACACACACACACACACACACACACACACACACACACACACACACACACACACACACACACACACACACACACACACACACACACACACACACACACACGCACACAGCCAGCTCGACAACAGATTTAATTAAAAAACGGGCAAAAGTTCTGGCCCAGTGACATGAATGTTATTGATGTGTGTATTGAAGTGTGTAGCAGTGGTGTGTTAGTGAGTAAATGAATGTGTGTGTGTGTGTGCATGCGTACGTGCTTGCGTGCGTGCCTACTGTGTGTTTTGTGTCTGATGCTAAATTGAATTTGACCAGCATTACAACATGCATTATATCCTGACAGTAGGAATACCCTGAAGTGTGCCAGGGAAAGACAGCAGCAGAGAACATGAAAGAAAAGGAAAGGAGGAGATGACTAAAGAGGAGGACAGAAGAATAGAGTGATACTGGAATTCTGGGAGTGGCAGACACAAAGAGATAATACAAAAAAGGCAGAGTATCTTGACGACGGAGAGAGAGAGAGAGAGAGAGAGAGAGAGAGAGAGAGAGAGAGAGAGAGAGAGAGAAAGAGAGAGAAAGAGAGAGAGAGAGAGGGTCATATGGACAGTGGCAAAGACAAAGCTGGCGAAAGCTGACCACATTAGCTGAGTTGAAGAGATTAGACAAGGAGAGAGAAGACTGCAGCTGGACAAAGAAACTGCTGAACACAGAGAGATGGGAAGGGAAGGAAAGAGAAAAGAATAAGGGAGATGGGGTAGAGAAAGAGAGAGAAGGAGAGGGAGAGGCTTTGAAGGAGGCAAAAGAGAGGGGGGAGTAGAGAGATGGAGAGAGGAGGGAGTGAAAGTGTGTGTGTAAGAGAGAGAGAGAGAGAGAGAGAGAGAGAGAGAGAGAGAGAGAGAGAGAGAGAGAGAGAGAGAGAGAGAGAGAGGGAGTCAGGGAGACAGAGAGAAGGGGATGGAAACAAGCTAGCCTCATCCCTCTTGCCATTCAGTTGTTTTCACTGTCTGGGTCCAAATGTGCTTTCCTGTACGAATGGAAAAATACAAGAAAAAGGGTAGAGGACAAAAGGAAAGGTGAAGAATGGACACAAAGGGAGTTGATTAACTTAAATACCACTGGACCAATAGAGTTCCCATATCCATTTCTGTCCTCCTCACCTTTATCTCTTCTCTCATTTATCTCTCTCTCTCTCTCTCTCTCTCTCTCTCTCTCTCTCTCTCTCTCTCTCTCTCTCTCTCTCTCTCTCTCTCTCTCTCTCTCCCTCTCTCCCTCTGTCTCCCCCCTGTTTTGCCTCTGTAAATAAGGGGATATTTTTTCCATCTAAGAGTCCATATATTATCTCCATAATGACTCATCACTTTTCCTCAACACGGTTTGATATTGACGCTCTAAGCACTTTGTCTGTGTCCTTATGAGTGTGCGCGCGTATGTGTGTGCATGTGTCTGGGCTTGTGTGCGTGTGCGCGCCGGACTGGTTGACTGTGTGTGTCTGGGAGCTGGCATGGGTGCATGCGTGCCTGTGTGCATGAATTAAGATGTGGGAGCTAATTTGGGATTGACCCAACTTGGCCTCAGAAGACAAGAGCTGCATCATACTGTAACCCTTAGCATCATGGACACATTCATGACTAACACACACATACATGTACACACACACACACACACACACACACACACACACACACACACACACACACACACACACACACACACACACACACACACACACACACACACACACACACACACACACACACACACACACACACACACACACACACACACACACACACACACAGAAGCTTGCCTGAAGTAAAAAAAACATGACGATAGTCCTGTGCGTGAGTTCAGTATACACAAGTGACATAAAAAAGCAACATTGCATAAATATACAATATAATCCAGCACTTATATTAAACCACAATATCATACAGTACACTGTCATCAACCAACCCTTTTTAAGGTTTGTCCAGACCATCAGAAAATATACTATATAGAAAGCCACTAAAAAGCTGAAATAACACACCAATCTTTAAAATAAATGAAAATTTTAATGCCCTTTTAGAATAATTATGGTTGATTACTTGCTTTAATTAACAGCTATTGAGAATTAAACTGGGATGTAACCATGAACATTACAACATGAAAAGACTGGAAAAATAATGCTTTCATGCCAAATTATGATTAAAAGCCCGGCACAGTTAGTCACCTGCTATTTTTAGAATATTTCACTGTGGGTGCCAGATAAGCTGCTAGCATGATAGCTAGTGCCCATGGGCTGTAAGTAGGGACCCTATGCCATACAGGCAACTCTTTCTGTCCTGATTATGTCCATATGTATATTGTATCATACCAAAGCCGCTCATATTAAAGCATGGTCATCAAAAGACACGCATCACAATAATGCATAGCCTCTTACTGCAGATGAGCCTGTCGATGGTGATTGGGAACACAACCACAGGATAAGGAGGGAGGGCAAGACATATTATTACACAAACGGAAGCTTGGAGTTTGTTAACTGATCCACCATGTAACCTTTTTGATAGTATTTTTATATTATTAAGGTCAACTTCCTACACAGGAATCTGAATAGATACTATATGGCTACCAGAGTATATGACATTTGTGATATAATCTGAAGATATATTTAGAAGATAGATTTATTTTCAGGCTAATGCATTCTGGGTATCTGATTAGCTCCTAGCATGATAGCGAGTACCCGTTTGGTAGCATGCAGGGACCCCCTGGTATACATCATGCAGGGCAACTCCTGTCTCTGATTATGTCTGCATATCGAATCATACCAAAGTCATTCATATCATATTAACGCATTAAGACCATGAAAACACTGAAAACAAGCACAATCCGAGATGCCAACCTAACCCCAAAATGGCCAAAGCTGTCACTTCACAAACACACAGGCACAGATTGCAACTGAAGTTTGAGTAACTGTTTCTGTTCCCCATGTACGTCTACAACCCAAAATTGGTATAATCAAGGAATTAATGACAGAGCAATTGACAAATAACTTCTGGTGGACAAACAGACAAAACAAACAAACAGGGTAACTGCAATAACCGGCCGGGCAAACCCCCTCGGAGCTAGGTAACGACACTTGCAGAATGTAAAATCAAAGCCCAGAAGCCCAGATACAGTAATCTATTTCTAGAACAAGTCGTCATGGACAAGCTCCCAGCATGACAGCTGGTGCCCACGGTATCACGTGGGGAACCCCTGGCCTACACCATGCAGGATGACTCCTTCTGTCACTTATTACAGGTAGCTCTGTATGTTGTACTGTGCCAAAGGTAATCATGCCATATTAAGGTATTATGATATGACCATATTGGTTGTTGACGCAAAACCTGACAAATCCTGTTTACTACATGACTATTTGACCTGCAGTAACATGTCCATATGGTCTATGGTCAGCTTTCATGTCCTTGAACAGGTATTACAGTAAGAGGGACAACGGCAGCCATCCACACGTGGTGAAGAGTCTTTCATAACACTTTCTTTAATTTTATCAAAAAGATTTCAATTCTCGCAGTCACAGGCTTAAACAAACTAGACCGCAATCTCTGTCTATGGTGTAGCATGAACCAATTCCAAGTTCAAGTGACGCTTGAGTGATGAGACTCAAGGTCATTGTTCATTGCAATGCTTTCGATACCTGTGAATGCAATAATGTGTATGAACCATAGAAGTGCTGAATGCTATTTTCAACCGTTTTGAACATACGTCTATACTGTACAGTCATGTGAATTCAAGCTTCCTCGAAGGTCGTCTTGAATTATGCAAGACGCGCGGCACGCTCAAAAGGACGACCTCACACAACGTTCTCTCTCCCTAGGATGCCAAAGAAAAACAACAATCCCAGCAGTTTACACAAGAGAGATCTTCAGATCATTAGCATATTACATTAAGGCAATCAAAAACAGTTTCAGGAGCAGGGGAACACTATAGTGTGGCTTAGTGTGAAGCATGTTTCAAGAAAGACAGCAGGCACGCTAGCGCTTTTTTTTAAGTGCGATTCTGTAAAATTTCGATTAGCATATTCATAGAGCCGTGCATTCTAAATGAAGCATAGGTGAAGAAGTACATTTTTAGGGCCAAGGAGGACCTATTTCTTGGGGCTGAGGGGAAGAAAAAAACTCATGAATATGTTATTTTTGTAGTCGTGCAGATGAGTTTTTATGATTTTTGACGACCAACATAGGAACTACTTTAATAGACCTGGCTTCCTCTCCCTCACTGCAATTTGGGTTAATCATACCAGGGAGCTTTCAAAAATCCCAGCTGGCCCTCTAATCTGTGGCTGCAGTAGCAAGGTCACTTCCTGGGCGACTGACCTGCACACTCGAGCACAGGCACACAGGTAAGTGGGGGACGGAGCGTGTTTTTGACCTGAGGTTCACACACCGCCTTCAATGACTGAATCTATGAATGCATTGAGAGTAGACTAAATAATGTGCATGGATGTGTGTGCCTGTGTATTTGTGCCCATTTCCATTTGAAAACGGGTACCTGAACTCAAACCCAAGGGCAAGTGAGGCCGGCATAGAGTGAATCTTGTTAAAATACTGGCTTCAGTGAGTGCATAGATGAGCGCATTTATTTATATGTACAATACATACCGATCTGTTATAAATGTGTCCATTTAACATTTGAATAAAGCTGCCTGAACTGTGCACTCAAACAAATGCGCAGGTAAATGACGGACTAACCAAGCCTTGACCTGAGGTGAACATGCAGACTTCAATGAGTGAATCTATGAATGCATTAACAAAAGGCTACATAATTTACATGTCTCTTTATGTTCTGGAGCATATGAGTCCATTTAAATCAGGGAGTTTAATTACCTTCATGTTTTGATATGCTAGTGTTGCTGTCCTGGCTTCGGAAATTGTGTTAAGGTCCTCCAAAGTAATGTTTCCCCAGCATCACTGAGCAAATTCAGTCTGCAAAAGTGCCTGAGGATACAGTAGTGCAGCAACAGGTGACTGGGGGTGGGCCAATGCCCCCATGGTGGGTCAATGCACTACATGGTCAAGCAGATCCAAGGCTCTAGAAGTTCAACTGAATGTTTTATGAACTTTTTTTTTCTGTGCATATTATTTTTTCAATAAATCCTGACTAGGCCCATGTCAGGGGCTAATACTCTGGACCAGCCGGTGGAGGGTTTGAGATTTTGGACTTCCATTTCCTGCTGGCAAGGACATGAAGTCCTTGGGCAACACAATGAACCCCATACTGCTCCGCATGTGCTGCTTGGAACCTAACAAGGTGGCTTCTCACTGTGTGTGTGTGTGTGTGTGTGTGTGTGTGTGTGTGTGTGTGTGTGTGTGTGTGTGTGTGTGTGTGTGTGTGTGTGTGTGTGTGTGTGTGTGTGTGTGTGTGTGTGTGTGTGTGTGTGTGTGTGTATGTGTGCACGTGTGTGCTCGCATGTGTGTACATGTATGTGTGTGTTAGTTATAGATGTGTCTATGAAGCCATGGGCTATGATGCAGCTCTTGTCTTCTAAGGCCAAGTTGGGTCAATCCCAAATTAGCTCCCACATCTTAATTCATGCACACAGACACGCATGCACCCATGCCAGCTCCCAGACACACACAGTCAGCCAGTCCGGCGCGCACACACACACACACACACACACACACACACACACACACACACACACACACACACACACACACACACACACACACACACACACACACACACAAACACACGCACGCACGCACGCACTCATGCTCGCAAACACACATGCATGCACGCACGCACACAAGCAAGCAAACTCATATGGACACAGACATAGTGCTTACAGATTCAATATCAAACAGTGTGTGTGTGTGTGTGTGTGTGTGTGTGTGTGTGTGTGTGTGTGTGTGTGTGTGTGTGTGTGTGTGTGTGTGTGTGTGTGTGTGTGTGTGTGTGTGTGCGTGTGCGTGTGCGTGTGCGTGTGCGTGTGCGTGTGCTTGCTTGTGTGTGCATGAGCGAGTGTGTCTGTGAATGGTTGACCGTGATGCATTAAGTTGTGAAGCACTTTAGTTACTCCGCTGACTGCACAAAAGATAAAAGCAGCCCATTTAACAACATCTTAATCAACCCAGCGCTGCAGCCAGGTACATCAGCACAAGAGGGAGGGTGAATGCATAGCAAGGATTTTAGAGTTCTCCACTTGTGCCTTTGAGGTGAAGATGTACTGTAAGTGAAGTTGTGGTGGAACAATTGCACACAGGGCCCCAGGGCAAGACACTTACAGGGCCCCCCACACGGTCAGCCAAGGTCGCAATAGGGCACCCACCACCAATACAGGAGGGCCCAGGGCCCAGGGCCAAATTCCCTGCTCGCTCTCCCTATAGCTCCGCCCCTGGTTGGTAGGTGTTATGGGAATCGGAGGGCAGTGTTTACAAATTGGGTTCATAAGGGCCCTAGGTTACATTTTTTCACCACCAGCCGAAATAGCTACTAGACGTAAACCTTACTAACCAATCACACACTCACTAATAGGCCACAGTGGCTGGTGGGTTTTCTTTCTACCATCCAAATGAAATTTCACCAGCATTTGACAGTTGGCTGCTGCTAATGTAGAGGCTTTTTAGTTCCTGCTGGCTGCATCAAGGCCAAATTCTGTAGCTGTTGTTGTTGATATAATTATTGCCTGTATCTATGACTATATCTTTAACTATATCTGTAACTGTATGTTCTATTAGGACATTCAGACAATATCTGTAATGACGATGCTTACACGATTACTTATCTTTGTCCACTGATATTGGGCTGGAACACACTGATGCTAAATTCCAAACTGACTAATGTGGCTTAAATTTGTTTTTTAATGACAGTAACAACTGACTGACTGTCCCATATGCATTTGTGTACAACAGCTCCTGAACAGGAAAGATAGTACAGCCAGAAGACACAGCTTGTCAAATTTATAAAACCTGTGAGTGACTTGCTCGCAGGCTGGTGACTGCCAGCCCCTTAGGCCACTCCAAGGGCTCAGAAACCTTTAAACCAACACTAGTGGCAATGCAATGACAATATTCAGCGACAATTTCATGAATTTACTGCCTCAAGGCCATAAGCAGACTTGCCTAGAATCGCCTTTGGATACAAAAAATGACTCAAAATGACATGTGTGCTCCTGAAGAGTACCACGCACTGATGAAGGCTTGTTAGCCGAAACGCGTTTGCTTTTTGGACATGGTGGTAATATAAATAAATAATGAGACGCAGTCTGTGAGTGCGGATTTCTTCTTCCTCCTGAAGAGTGAACCATCAGCAAACACTACAGCGTGATGAATACAGAGAACTCCAAATTTCCACAATGGAATGCTGGAAATGGTC
>NC_085877.1:13697189-13699689 GCF_034702125.1 Engraulis encrasicolus | reverse complement strand
TCTGGCCCGAGTGGCTTGAACATGAGTTTGACGTGCCATAGGAAGTCGGCAGAGGCCAATTTAACATCTCCCACTCACACAACAGATTGCCGTATCTTCAGGTACATTTAAACTACACTATATGAGTATGTCTGAAAGTTGCCTTTGAGTTTTTATGTGCATGATGTTACGATGGCAGATGTCAGGGAAAGGTCAAGTGCAAGTAGATATACACTACACGATCATAATGACACACCTGACTCAGCCCAAGTGGAGGATTGCATTGGTTTCGGGTTGGACCGCCCATATAAGTGGTGGAGGTGCACAGGTGTGGGGAGAATTGTCACACCGGAGGCAGAGGCAGGGTGAGAGGCTGTCGACTGCAACGGGACTACGGTTGGGCGTGAACTTATTTGTATGGCGGGTGGACGAACGGGGAGTTAAGAAAAGAGAAGAAGAAAAGTGGACCTACTCCTTCTTTTGGGAACGGACTAGACAACGCATCGCTTGGGCTAGCCGGCAGCCAGAGCCAATGGGGGGGCTAGCCGTATCCACAGACTCATCGCCTCGGTAAGCCAATGCTAACGTTCCTTCTTTGGGCTCACAGCACATGCAACACAACATTAATATCTTACATATCCTTTACCACGTTACTGCACTACCCGTAGTTTGAGGACAGGTAGGGTGACCTCAGGTCGAGCCTTAACAATGAATGCACAATTTTAGCCCATTAAACAAATAAATAAATAAAGGTAAACATTGAAATTGACCCGTGACTTCATCCCAGTGTTTAAATTTGGGCCCGTGTGAATTTGAGTTTGATATCCCTGCCTTACGAGTAAAGCCACAGCGACAAGTATGTAGGCCTATATATATACTCAAGAATATGCACCTACTTGGATATGTGCCTCTCAAAAATACGTACTTGGATAGTGCATCAATGGATGTGCCTATAGACCGTTTGTAGTGAACGCAAGTGTTGTGGTTCTGGTTTTTAAAAAACAATGAAAGGCTACCTGAGGGCATATAACGCATGAGCAGCTATATTCAATATATTCAATGCACTAAAGCTGAAGATAATCTCTTGGGCACTACAGTGGTAGAGCTACTGAAGAAAAGCAAGATGGCAGTCGTTTTTTTTGCTGTTATTGTTGTTTTAACAAAAGACATTCGTCTGGCCATTGTTGTAGTTACCTTTGAGTCACAACAGAACGGATCGCTTTTACCCAAAGCCACTTTGACTAGTGTCATATTGTTTGGAAAGCGGGCTTTGTCTGCTGAGTGAACCTATTTTGCTCAGCAGGGAAAACCTCCAGCACTTTACAAGAACAGGTTTTGTCACTTTTTGGTTTGTTTGTCAGAACCATTTTGCTTTACCTGAGGACAAAAAATACAGGGAGGCCTATGGTCCTTGTTCTCTATTTTCTCTTTGTACTTTTTCATATTTCTCTGCCTCATTTTGACACCAGATTCTCTCTCTCTCTCTCTCTCTCTCTCTCTCTCTCTCTCTCTCTCTCTCTCTCTCTCTCTCTCTCTCTCTCTCTCTCTCTCTCTCTCTCTCTCTCTCTCTCTCTCTGACAAACACACAACTTCTCTTACCCTCTCAATTCCAAATTCTCTCCCATTCTCTAACTTCCTTTTTCTGTCTCTCTGTTTCTTATTCTGTTACTCACTTCCACTCTACTCCACTCTCCCACCCCCTCTCTGTCTCCCTTTTTTTCCACCTTGCTCTCTCTGATTGTCCTTTGTCTGCATCTTTCTGCATGCGTTTCATCCACTCAGCAGTCTCCCTCCTGCTTTATGTACATCGCCTCCTTCCCTAACTCTTAGCCTCTGGACTGTCTACTGTCAAGTAGGAGAAGATGGACCCCCCCCCCCTCCTCTCTCTCTCTCTCTCTCTCTCTCTCTCTCTCTCTCTCTCTCTCTCTCTCTCCCTCTCTCTCTCTCTCTCTCTCTGCAGGGGAACGGTCTAGCCCTACACTTCCTCTCCCTCTCTTTTTTGTTAGAAGGTAGACAAGGCCCAAAAATAAGATTTTTTCCATTCATTCTGCGCATGTTTTCACTGTCTGTGCCCCACTCCTTCCCTCTCTCCATTTCAATCTGTCTCTGTTCTTTTTAGCTTTCAAGGTCCAACTTTCACCCCCGCTTGCTTTCCTCTTTCTCTTCTTTCTTGAACTTGTAGTTCTTTTTTTCTACAGTGTTTGCTCCAGACTTTCCCCCCCCTGTTTGTCATACTGCTTTGCGATTCATTCTGCACCACCACTCTTCTTTCGGTAACAATTTATTTGACAGGGGTTTAATTCAGGGCTTTGAACCGTTATTTTCTTCCAAACGTTCCGTTCCGAACAGAAACAGAATTATAACGTTTCTGGTTATGAGTTCTACCAATAAATTGACGTTCCCGAACCGGTTACAACAAAAAAATATTGTTCCCGGAACGGTTAATTTCGTTCCTGTCAGCTGATTACTCTCCATAGTCCTAACTGGACTGGACGGAAGTGCAAATGAGCCAAACAGTTTA
>NC_085877.1:13677189-13689689 GCF_034702125.1 Engraulis encrasicolus | reverse complement strand
ACACATACGTATTTCATGGGTTCACTGAGTCTGTGTGTGCGTGCATTTCATGCATTCGTGTGCGTGCGTGCGTCTATGTATGCGTGCGGTGCAGAACCACAGCAGCAGCCCCTGTTCTAAATGGTGCTAATGAGTCGTCTGTTGGCCGACACCCATGCTAACCTGTCACTTAGCCCCGACGCGGTAACGCCAACTGATTGACAGTGGAACTAATTCTCCATTAGTGCCGGGAACAATTTGACGGACGGCTGACAGTTTTGGAATGGAGGGGGAAGAGGTGTGTTTGTGTGGGTGGTGTGAATGACGTGGGTGGGGAGTGTGTGTGTGTCTGTGTGTGTGTGTGTGTGTGTGTGTGTGTGTGTGTGTCTGTGTGTGTGTGTGTGTGTGTGTGTGTGTGTGTGTGTGTGTGTGTGTGTGTGTGTGTGTGGTGTGTGTGTGTGTGTGTCTGTGTGTGTGTGTGTGTGTGTGTGTGTGTGTGTGCGCGTGTGTGTGTGTGTGTGTGTGTGTCTTTCTTTATGCATATGTGCATCCATGAAAAATGGGAAACGATTCTGATAATTTGTGTGTGTGTGTCTTTCTGTGTCTGTCTGTTTGTCTGTGTGCGCATGTATATGTGCATGCATGAGTACGTGCGCTTGCCTCTGTGCATGTGTGTGTGCACTCATTCACACCTGTGTTTATGCCTGCACGTATGAATGTGTGTCTGATAGCGTGACGAGGCACATAATGACAGTTTTTAAACAAGGCATCATCTCTTGATGGACTGATTGCACCCAGGAGAAGAAGGGATCGAATCAAAAGGGCCGTGTCCAAAGGAAGAATGAGAGGACAAGAGGAGAAGAGGAGAAGAGGGAGAGAGCGAAGGAGGAGAAACAATAAGTGTTTGATTGCAGGAGAGCTTTTTGAAATATGCAACGGGTAATTTTCGACGTGAAGCACCTCAAACGACGACTGCGATTGCAAATCACTCCATCCCCTTTTCTTCGTCTGCATTTTCTGTCATTCATTTGAAGAGCCAAGCCAAGCTGCCAGACACAGGCCCAGCCAATGTCCACCGCACAAAAAAAAGGAAACTAGGTCCTTCAATTGTGAAGCAAGCTTTGCTTGACTCGATTTCCAGAAAGTTTTTGAAACGGGCAAAAATATTTCTGATGAAGTAGGCTAAACTATGAGGGGGATAAGGATGAGAGAGTGCTTGAACTCAATGACCTCAATGTCTGTAGAGCATTGAGCAGGAGTTGCCCAAAAGGTTGTGAAGCCTACTGGAGGCAGTGCTGCTCCCTATTGTTGAATGGAAGGAATAGCATGTGGAGGAAACTGTTGTTGAAACTGCTGTGCCATACCCTTGGCCAAACAAATCTAAACTAGCCTGCCGGGGGTTACTAAGAAGCTCAGGAGTATTCCAAGAACATGGTTAAGTGATCAACTTGCCTACGTTAACCAGCATGAGGTGGTAAATCTGCTAATAGCCAGCCCACAGATGTCATTTAGTGAAGAAAATCAGGACTCCAGGCTCTCGTATTAGATGATTTACCCCTAGCTCAACCTGGATTACTACTTAGCCACGTTCTTGGAATACTCCTCGGTTCAGCAGTAAACCAGGTTAAGTTAACCTTATTGTAGAGGTAAATCGTCTAATAGGACAACCTGGAGTCCTCATTTTCCTAACTAAATGATGCCTGCAGGTACCGGTACATTCTTTAGCAGGTTTACCACTTCCTCTAGGTTAACTACACCTGGCTTATCACTTAACCATGTTCTTAGTATACCCCCCTGGTCTTACAATAGCGTTATATTCATTTCACTCATACAGAGGGTCTAGAACAACCAAAATTCATCAAAAATGACGAGTGCAATTGGTGAAAGTGTGGAAAGTTAGAAAATGTGCATCTGACTTTACCTCATAGCTAAAGTTTGGTTGTGACATGGACGATAATCTGCTCTTATGTAATGTGTCATCATTTGAAAACTCACCACACCCCTTTACTTGTCTGGGTCCATGTTTACCCGTGGGGGATATCCATGGAAGTAAGTAAGAAAATAAATAAATAAATAAATAAATAAATAAATAACATTGGACGGAAAATCCTCTGCTGCCTCCAGCTCAGCTCCGCCTCCAAAATATTGACGTTCTCTCCTCCCTCATCGCTGTCATCCGTCTCTCTCTCCCTCCTTCCCTCCCTCCATAACTCCCTCCCTCCCTTGCTTCCTTCCTTCCTTCCTTACTTTGCGCCTGTCTGCCACCGTTACTAATGTCATTTTAAAGGACGGGGCTTCTTACACGTACGGTGAAGACACACTTATCAAATGTGACGGGATGCCGTTTGTCACTTGATAGCGCTGGCATCCTGCCAGTGGCAGCAGGGGTATTAGAGTTGGGTGTCTTATTCTGAAAACTGCTGCAGCTCAAAGTTGCACACAAACGAACACGCAGAGAGACAGACAGAAACGCCCGCATACACACAGAGACACATACACACACAGGGATGCCTAAATATTCATGTGTGCATGTACACACAAGCACACACAGATGCACGCACGCACACACACATGCACAGGGATGCCCACAATACCTACACTTACACAAAGTGAAACGCCACCCACACACACACAGGAACACCTGGATCAGTTGGCGTGTGTGACTAAGACTGAGAGGAATTAAATTCTCAACGGTGAGTCACCTGGTCTGTGAAAGAGAGGGAGAGACTGGGATTATGGATTTACAAAGGCACAACCAATGGTTCGGGTCCTGACTGTGACAATGTAGCATGTGTGGGTTTCTGCACTCTGTATGTGTGGGTTAGTGTGTGTATTACAGTGTGTGCTTGCGTGCGTGCGTGTGTGCGTGAGTGCCTGTGTGCACCCATGTGTGCACATGTGTATGCGCATGTGTATGCGCATGTATTTGTGTATCTTCGGGATTCCGTGTGGGTGGGTGGGTACAATTTTTTGTGTGTGCACGCTTTTCACAGAAGCAAAGGGAATAAGCCAATAAGCCGTGTGTGTGTGTGTGTGTGTGTGTGTGTGTGTGTGTGTGTGTGTGTGTGTGTGTGTGTGTGTGTGTGTGTGTGTGTGTGTGTGTGTGTGTGTGTGTGTGTGTGTGTGTGTGTGTGTGTGTGTGTGTGTGTGTGTGTGTGAAGGCACAGGCTGGACTGAGAGATTGCAGGTTAATCCTTACAAAGACAGTCGTTTCCCTGGTATACACAGACAGACAGAGGACAGGAAGGATGGGGGGGTGATTTAAAGTTCTTTAAGTTGCCAACCAAACAGCCAAACTCACTCCATGCCCACTTCCTTGTCATCCAAATGTCATCGTGCGTCTCTACCGGTCTCACTTTTCTCACTTTTTCTCTCTTGATTTCTATTTTTCGCTTCCTATATCTCTCACTATCACCATCACTCACTATTCTCTCTCTCTCTCTCTCTCTCTCTCTCTCTCTCTCTCTCTCTCTCTCTCTCTCTCTCTCATTCATTCTCTGTCTCTGTCGAGGGCGGTCCTAGGAGCTGGTCGACCGGGCAATTGCCAGGGGCGGCACCCGAGAGGGAAGGTGATATTTCTACACTATTACCATTACAACTGTTTTTTGTCAACTAAAATAAGCGTTTTTCGCTGTTTATTTTTTCGCTCTCTACCTCCTTTTCCATCCTCTATCTCTCTCTCTCTCTTTTCCTCTGTATTTTGCTATAATCATCTATTGTACTCTCTGCCTCTTATTCACTCTTCCACTCTGTATCATTTTTGCTCACATAAACAGTACTGTATATAGACAGTATATAAAATGTTGAGTATATAGACACACTGGCACGTCGGAAAGTACCAAAGTACCCCTCTCCACTGTCTGTCTGTCTGTCTGTCTGTCTGTCTTTCTGCCTTTCAGACTGTCTGTCTGTCTGTCTGTCTGTCTGTCTGTCTGTCTGTCTGTCTGTCTTTCTGCCTTTCAGACTGTCTGTCTGTCTGTCTGTCTGTCTGTCTGTCTGTCTTTCTGCCTTTCAGACTGTCTGGCTGTCTGTCACACACACTCTCACACGCATGCACATGCACGCACACCTTACCACAGCCACAGTCTTTTTCTGAAGTCTAAAATCTAAAAAGGGCCCTTTGTCCCACGTGCTCCGCCAGCATAGAGTAAACTCAGTGGCAGCTTTCAAGTAAGGGGCTGATGGCATGTGGAGTCCAGCATGGAAAAGTATCACGTGTCAACATCATACCGTAGGAGCATACATCAGTCACACCGCATGTGGTGGCACTGCCTGAAAAGGGAAGTCTGATGGTTGGGGACAATGAAGACCCACTTAGAAGACAAAAGGGGATCTCTCAATTTTAGTCCTTTCTTTGCCCTCTTCTCATGTCACCTCGCCTCACCTCACCGACTCACCCATCTCTCTCTCTCTCTCTCTCTCTCTCTCTCTCTCTCTCTCTCTCTCTCTCTCTCTCTCTCAGCACCTTGCTCTTTCTATGAAATTTGAATTAATTTGCCAAATGAGCTTTGCTGAGCTTTTCATGCAGAATTCCAACACCGACTGAGCTGTGCCGAGCGTGTGAAAAAAGGGAAACCCCTCAGGGGGTGTGCATTTTTTTTTTTTTGAACGGGCTAAAAAAAAGGAATATGTTCGACAACAGCAAAGGCCCTTTGGCTACACCGGTCACGAGGTACAGGAGAACAGAAAATGAAGAAGTGGTCGAGGAATGGAAATTCATTTTGAGTGAGGAGGCATACTGGTGTGTTTGTTGGTGTAGCCAGCACCACTGTTTTATGATGATGAGCCAAAATTGTTTGAGGCACTCCATTGGCATTCCATGAAAGGAACATTATTTGAGGCAGAAAACCATAGAAAACAGTGTGTACTGTATGTGTGTGTCTATGCCACCAGATGCAACTTTATACTTGATTTGAATGCGTTCAATCAAAGGCGTCTGATGTCACCCATACGACGGAGCCCATAGCTACATCCACTGTTTATGATGCCGAGCCAAAATGTTGTAGGCAATCTATTGGCCCTCTATGAAGGCTATGAAAGGAACAGTATGCACACTCTGTGAAGTGTGAAGGGACACTCCATTGGCACTCCATGAAGGGAAATCTGGTTCAGGCAGAAAACCATAGAAAGTAGCATGTAGCAGTAAGCAGTACCAGAAAGCAGTCGCACTTATATACCTGCTTCAGAGGCATTGAATTGAAGGCGTCTGAAGTCACCAGAAATAGGCCCATAGGCAGATCTAACTGTTTACGATAATGAGCTAAAATGTTGTAGGCACTCCATTGGCACTCCATGAAGGGACCACTGTGAAGGGAACACAGCATGCACAATTCCGTGAAGGGGACATTTCATTTCTGTTAGTTCTATTTTCACAATGACGTAAATCAAGTTCTGCTTTGAAGCGAAGCAGGTATAAACAAATACTGGTTTCAGACAAAACATACATACATAGGTTTCTTGTATACAAACATTCCTTTCTGTGCGCACAGCTGAGGATCCCCCTGCAACCTCTGGATTGTTTGAAAACTGCTGTCACTCAAAAACTCCGCTCTCGTGATTGGCTGCTTGGCCTCTTGCACCTTCTCACCGTGCAAATGTTTGCAAACGGGAAGCTTATCTATGCATTGAAGGTGTCTGATGTGGCCCATAGTCATTTCCACTATTCATGATGAGGTGCCAAAATGGTGTAGGCACTCTGATGGCAGTGGATTTTGTCTTTTTATGCAATGTCCCTTTTGCGCACGACCCCCCTCCAGTACCTCCGTGACCCCGCAAGGTGTACCGACACCCAGTTTGGGAACCACTGCTGTTAACCAGTGGTGGCCTTATCAGTTCAAGGGTCATGAGCTGAGCTCCAGACCAGTGATCGGGGTCAAATCCCCTACCAGCAGCAGTCTGATCTCCCCTCTGCCTCACAGGGACAATGAAAAAATACTCTCTTCCTTTCACTTGTTCTCTATCTATCTTTCTCTCTCTCCATCCCTCTCTATCGGTCGCTCTTTTTTTCTGTATGCTCAATTCCCTTTCTTCCAGTGATCGGGAGACACTGAAAAAGAAAATACTCTCCTTTTTCACTCATTCTCTCTATGTATTTCTCTCTCTCTATCCTTCTCTCTTGGTCTCTCTTTTTTTCTGCCCGCACTCTTCTTTTTTTCCCAGTGATCTACCCACTGCTACACATGGACACACACTGAAAAAGACACTTTTTCACTTTTCATACTCTTTATTTCATTCTCTTCTCTCTCTAGTATCTCTCTCTACCCTTCTGTCTTGGTCTCATTCCCTTCTCGCTCTTTCTTTCCTCCCCAAGGATGAAACCCACGTCTTCCTCTCTTATCTCCCCTCTGTTACAGATGGGCTGACATACTGAAAAAGAAAATACTGTACTCTCTTTTTTCACTCAGTCTCACATAGTCTCTCTCCCTCCCTTCTCTTTTGGTTCCACTCTTTTTCGGTCTCACTGTCATTCGTGTGCTTCACTTTCTTCTTGTGATCAGGATTCAGGATCAAATCGTCTCCCAGTGTCATATCTCCTCTGACCATACATACAGACTCATATACTGATACTCTCTCTCTCTCTCTCTCTCTCTCTCTCTCTCTCTCTCTCTCTCTCTCTCTCTCTCTCTCTCTCTCTCTCTCTCGCTTGCTCACTCGCTCTCTCTCCTTACTGCCTCTGTACTCTCTTCCTCTTTCTCTCTTTTTTCTTTCCTTGATCGGGATCCAATACCCACCCTGTCTCATCTCCCCTCTGCCACAGATGGAGAGTCTGACTCCAGACTGAAGAAAAAAAGTAGGCCCTACTCTACTCTAACTTTTCTTTTTAAACTCATACTTTATCTATCATTGTAATCTCCACACACAGTCTCTCTATCTTTGTCTCTCTCTCTCTGTCTGTCTGTCTGTCTGTCTGTCTGTCTGTCTGTCTCTCTGTCTCTGTCTCTCTGTCTCTGTCTCTCTCTCTCTCTCTCTCTCTCTCTCTCTCTCTCTCTCTCTCTCTCTCTCTCTCTCTCTCTCTCTCTCTCTCTCTCTCTCTCTCTCTCTCTCTCTCTCTCTAGACTGCAAAGTGACTGAGGGGGTGAGGGAGCTGAGGTCAGGCAGTACTTTACTGGGGCTGTGAATGAATGGCACTGCCTCAGAATGTTCTCCATGGTTCTTGCACGCTAGAAGTTTTCACTCTGTCATGGTCAGTCCAAAACGCATGGCAAAGTGTCACCTGAGCAAACCTTGTGCAGTCACATTCATTTGAACGTTTGGTAACACTTAATTTTAGGGATACATCTATTAGCACTAATACATACACTATTAATGCCCGTGTAAGTAACGTGTAAGGCATGTACTAAGCAAAATAAGACAGTTGTTAATCATGTATTCACAAATGTCTTGTTCATGCCCAATTAGGGATTTATTACTAATATAACCTTAGTAAGGACCAGTAAGCCTATATTTCTATTTATTAGTAAGTAGTACGTGGCAGAATACAATGTGTATAAGCTCCCGACACACTGTGTGAACAAACTCTGAACAGTGTGAAAACAGATGCAGAATAAGGGTCCCTATTCTAAAGTGAAGCATTGCTCAGCCCAGATGGCTCAGGGCCTCCACACTTCCAAAGTCCCCCTCGTTACCTAGGGCCCCCACACCACCCAGGCCCGTACAACCTACAGTAGCACCCCTGACCTACAAAGTGTAAGGGTATATCAAATAATTAAGGCTAATCCAGATGAGTCATCTTATTTTCTCTTGTTCATATCAATGTAAGGAAGGTAACAGTAGCCTTTATATCGCAAGGATTGAACGTGCACTTGTCAATGGCGGTGGGTTGGTGAGATGTAATTTTTTTCATGTACCACTGAGTTTTATTTGTAAAAAAACCCAAAATAAATGCAGAACATTAGAATAATAGTTTTGGAGCAAAACTAAACTATTCTTTTGTGATAATTAAGTTAATTTTTGAGAACATTAGCTTCAAGAAGTGCAGTGCATGATGGGTACGCAATCTAGGCCAACAGACAACCTACCCAGCTCTGAGCCTACGTCCATAGCTCCTCCCCTCACTCATGAAATTCAGTTCCTATCCAAACAATTTGCCATGTACGTAACAACAGAAATATCATCATTGCTGCATTGGCCATGCATTGCATTTCTGACTAAGGGCGTACCCATCATGCACTGCATTTCTTGGAGCTAAGTTTCTCAAACATTAACTTATTTATCACAAAGGAATAGCTTAGTTTCGCCTCCAAACTATTACTCATCGTTATATTCTGCATTTATTGTAGGGTTTTTACAATTAAAACTAATTGCTGTATGAAAAAATGACATCTCACCCACCGTCATTGAGAAGTTTATGTCCAATCCTTGCTATATAATGCTTCCAATTACACACTCATATATTAAGTAGAAAAAGTAAGATCTATTATCTACTAAGACTAATGCAAAATCAGAAAAGGTTTTAGACTTTGCTACCCGGGGGGGCGTTTGGGGGTAGAGTGGGGATCATAGGTAGTGTGAGGGCCCTAGGTAGTGCGGGGGCCCTAAGCCATCTCGGCTGAGCAATGCATCACTTTAGAATAGGGACCCTTATTCCACATCTGTTTTCACACTGTTCAGGGTTTGTTCACACAGTGTACCAGGAGCTTATACACATTGTATTCTGGCCCTTACTGCTTACTCATAAATAGAAATCTAGGTCTACTAGGTCCTTACTAAGGTTATATTGGTAATAAATCCCTTATTGTGCATGAACAAGACATTTGCGAATAAATGTCTAACAACTGTCTGATTTTGCTTAGTACATGCCTTACAAGTTACTTACTAAGGCATTAATATTGTATGTATTAGTGCTAATAGATGTATCCCTAAAATAAAGTGTTACCGAAAGTTCTTTTTAGGAATTTACAAGGAAATACGTAGGTGTTAGGAACTTCACATTTGGTTTATAACTTGTGTATGTTCATTTTGCTGTTCTATTTTCCATACACACTTGGGCACCTCACTTCAAGCGTCTTATGTTCATACAAGCTGGCTTTACTGTAGCACGCATCTTGATAAATAAATGTGTTAGTAGGCTAGCCTGAAGATAGCCAATGTTCATTTCTCTCCTGTTAATCAGCAACAACTTAAAAGTGTTTCTTTGTAATTGTTTGTGGAGCATCATTAACTCGCAACAGATTTGAAATTAGAAACAATGAGAGAAACGACGACCACGGCAAACTGCGGTACAACCAAATAAACAAGGCTCTATAAATAAAACTATACATGAATAAATATTAATATTAGGGCTGGGACATTAACGTGTTAATTTCGATTAATTAATCCTGCGATTCGATTAATTAATTAACACGTTTAAAAAAATAATCGCAGTATAATAAGCTACATAGTTCAGGATTAGACCAGTGGAGGGCAGTATTACGCCTGATGGTGAACAGCGTGCTGAAATAGACCCGTTCAGAGTCGACTCAAACACACCAGATATATTGTATGGATATTACGAGAGACTCCACTTTTCTGGGTGGTACTGCACTCTAGGGGGAGTGCAGACTCCATTCAGAGACAACGGGCTGCTGCGCTCAGAGTGGTGGAGTGGTGTGAATCGGGAGTGGTGATTCTGTATGTGATATGAGGGCAGACACTAAAGAGAGAAAAACGTACACTTGTTATGCTATTTTGAGAGGGAAGAGGCTGTTTCAGAAGCTAGGAGATGGTTGTTGTTACAAGACATTAAACTACTGACTGGACTGATGACATCGCCAGGAATACCCGTGTCCGTGGTGCCCACTGCATATCTGAGATGAGCGCGAGCATCCGTTATCTTATTTCGGAAAAAACACCTGTCGAGTCTCTGTACAAGTGAACGGAGCATGGACGATTTTGAGGCAGTGGTGTGCACACAGCTAAATTACGTCATACCTGTTTACAAACTCTAAAGGGGTCAATTGAGAAGAGTTCTCTCCTCGTTTAAAAATGAATAATATTTTTAGATTAAGCTTATTTATTGTAATTATTCAAATCCATGTGAAAAAAAATATTTTGTAGCCTACTGTTCTCAAGTCAAATAGGCCTATTTAAATGCAATTAAAATGTGATTAATTTGATTAATTAATTTCAAAGCCAATAGATTAATTCGATTAAATAAATGTATCTAGTCCCAGCCTTAATTAATATAAATGTAAATATAAACATAAATATAAAAATAAATACATTTATATAAATAAATCTACTTTGTATTTCTTTGACCACATGCTATGTACATGCCTCACAGAACATGTCAAAAAGAATATGGATCCTGATCAGGGTTGCCAAATGTGATTGATAATTTCCAGTCCAATAAATTCTGAAACATTGCCCGTGGAAGGTCATCCTACACAGCCCAATTTGACAGGAAACTGCCTAATATGGCAACACTGCTTCTGATGCCCTCCTCTGAAGACAACTCATAAAGAAGGTTGGGTAACACTTTACTTAAAGCCAACATTATAAGCGCATTTATAACAAATTATAACGCACATTATAATTACTTACAAAGTATTATGACTACACTCATAATGCTGAGTACCTATACCCCTCTATGCACAGACCTGGATGATAAACTGTCATAAGGGCTCATATGATGCTATAATGTTTCATGTGAGATCATAAGTCGTCAATGTGTGCTCTAAGTAAAGTGAAGTTCATATAGATGCATCTATAATGCACTGTATAATGCACATCTATAATGCATCATAATGTACTGTAAGCCCCATCAGGCAGCCTGTAGTTTATATCCTGTCATGAGCACTCATAATACCCTTGGATTTATGAAGTATTATAAGCTAGATTCATGGTTATTCATTACTGTTAACATAAAGCATCATGAAACATCATGGGTGTAGTTGTAATATGTTGTAAGTAATTATAATGCACATTGTAATTTGATAGAAATGCACTCAAAATGCGCTATAGATATGGTCTTCATAGAAAGTGTTACCAAAGGTTGTTTTAGCAGGCCAGTCTGAACTGTCTGGACACATCGGTCAACCGTGCAAAGGGCTATTATATTACTGAGCAATTCTGACAGTGGAAACGACACTGTTTTCTTTTCAAATCTCTAGGGAGCCACACACTTGAGCTGCATGTGCCACCACAAGTCGCTTGGGGGGGTTACAAGTCACTCTCCTAAATGAATCGTAATGCAGTGTCATGTAGTGGTGGTGCCATGGGGACATCCTGTCACAGGGTGTCCTGACAGGGCAGTAACTTAAGTGTGGCTTGGCCTCGAATTGACCCTGTGGCGTTGTCCCAAAGAGCCCCCCAGAGTGCCCTGGTGGCAATGGCAACAACAAATCTGACTGGCTAACCATTGCTATGGCCCAGGTCGTCTTCCAGCTTTCAGTGTTATTTGTTCCGGAAATGTATTATGGAAATGTTCAGGTGTTTTGTCAGAGGTGTCAATGTTACAATCAGACAAGCGTCTAACAAACCGTATGGTAATCTGTCTATCATCATTGGTCCTTCAGGAAAAAGGAATGAGTTGACTATCTACTGTACGTGAATAAGGGACTTTAGATTTTGGACCAGGGGAAGGGTTTGGCATCAAAAAAGACTGAGACAAAAGAAAAGGGGATAGGTAAAAGAATAGGAAGCAAAGAGCAAAAAGGCAGAAGAGCAGAGAGAGAAAACAGTCAGGAGGAGAGAGTGGAGAAGAATGGAAAGGGGGAACATTCTGAGAGAGAAAAAAAAGGATGAGGCAGAGGTGGGATCTAGGTGCAGGAAGAACAAGAAAAATGAAAGTGAACGGAAGTAAAAGGCAACCCAGGAAACTCCAACTCCCATTGTCATTGTGACACAGCACTCCACATCACACATCATACAACAAAATTGCATTTATGCCTCACCCGTGCAAGGGAGCAGTGTGGCCGGACAGTACCATGCTCAGGGCACCTCAGTCATGGAGGAGGATGGGGGAGAGTACTGGTTAATTACTCCCCCCACCAACCTGGCGGGTCGGGAGTCGAACCAGCAACCTTTGGGCTATAAGTCTGATGCCCTAACCGCTTACCCTAACCGCTTACTGGCAAAAAGGGATGGGTAAGAAGGGGCAGAAGCAGGGTAGAGAAAGCAGGAAGACAGGGTTTAACAACGCATTACATAACACACCATAATATGCAGAGATGTAGTAAATTGTTACACAATGCTTTGAAAATGCATGAATTTAGTAGTAATTTACACATTTCGTAATAACTTTTGAAATGCCATTTTTCTCATATTGTAATAAATTATTAATGTGGAGATCATCAAAAATGTAAGAGCTAATTACTCAAATTGCATAATAAAGTGTTATTATGTAATGTGTTGTTACGAGGGCATAGATAGACTGTGTGAGTGTGTGTGTGTGTGTGTGAGAGAGAGAGAGAGAGAGAGAGAGAGAGAGAGAGAGAGAGAGAGAGAGAGAGAGAGAGAGAGAGAGAGAGAGTAAGAGAGAGAGAGTAAGAGAGGGTGCGTGTTGGGACGCTGCCTTGTCAGTGTAACAGATGTGACAGAGC